>NW_008706746.1:7235197-7364295 GCF_000327385.1 Lottia gigantea
GGGGGGGGGGGGGGTNGGGGGGTGTATATTATATGGTTCCCAAGAAAACAGCAACAGTCTTCCAACTGAGCATCTTTTTGTGGCCGCATGATTATATTTATATATCCCTTATGATTACTTTGAATAAAAATTATAAAATTTACAAAGTTTTCAATGTGTATTGTTTTGGGGGTGTGAGGGGTTCAAATGATTACTCCAGGGGTGTGAAGGCTGTTAGCACATGGAGCCCGGTGTATTGCCCAATCCGCAAATAGATTCTTTTGCCATGTCTACCATGGACATGTGTCAGGCTAGTCTACCATAAACTTATTTGGGCCTCGAAATATAAATCGCTGTCTTTTCGATGTCTATTTGTCTATTTTAACTTGATATTAAAATCGTCTACATAGATAGAAAGTAGAAAATGTTTGGTGTAGTTATTGACAATATAGGTGTGAAAGATAAACAGCTCGAGGCGAAACTTACAATCTTTTATAGTTTTTAATAAAGAATGGAGTGGTCTACTTCACTTATTTATTAAACGCTTTATGGTCCAACCGATTTTTTTTTTCCATTAAAAGTTTTTGACAATATTGAATCAGGTGATAGATGTTGATTGGTTTTGACTGGTCAAGGTGGTCCGTTGGTGATTTTTTTTTTTTTTTTTTTTTTTGATTTAAACATATTGCATTACAACAACAGTAAAAGGATTTGGCAAAAGTTACAAAAACTTACAAAAATACCATTTCCTACATAATATAACTGTCATATATAAGATTTCAGAAGGTGAGCTCGGAATGTCCGGTGCAGAGTGTGACGACGAGTGCTGTTTGTTGTTCCTCGTCTATTTATTTGTGAAAGTATCAATGAATAATGGGTTGGGTGATGATAAAGATGAAAATTGGTGTTTAAGTTGGTGTTAAACTTGATCAAGATGTAAGATTGCTTACTGGATATATTTTAATATTGGCAAGCTATCATTGTAAGTGCTTTCGAAATAAATTGTATATCTTCAAAATATATATATACGCAGATGCAATATCTATAAACCTTAGGCTTACCTAGACGTGAGATGAGTTTCTTCTGGTCATATTTCCTACAGTAATGGTGGCAACGATGCCGAATGTGTTCTGAAAGAGTTTGTTGGTGACCTACCCCCTTGATATAGGTAACATAATACAGTTCCCCTTTAAACATATCAATTAATGCACTAGGGAATTTTACCAACTTCTCTAAAACAAACATTTGGTTATTAAATGCGTCAACCCGTTGATAACCGGATGTTATGATTAATATACTTCATAATGCAAAAGTAGCCTTCTCAGCAAAAAGCTTAAAGGTCTGCATCATTGTCACTTTTTCTCGACAGCGGACCAAATGACCAATTGTCAATATTGTTGTTTGTTCAACACGTGGACACACAAGTAACGAAGTAGCCAATTAAAGTGATTTATTAAGATAAACAAATTTCTTAGAAAAAATATTGAAAGTTGTGATTAGGACTAACGACATCAAAGGCTTAACGGCCACGATAATAGATACTTCGCCTCGGAAAATACAGTTACAGTTTTTAATAAATCCTACTCTGATAATCTAAATATTAGGAATGCAATTTTCTACTAAATATTAATTCAAAATATTTCATTATTCTCCACAAAATGAATCGTATTTTCTATTTTTTCAACAGAATGTCGTGTTTGAATGTTATTTACACGGGCTAATGAGAATCTTTTATACGCGATGGAAATTCTATTAGAGCGTCCAAATCTCATGTTTGTCGTTCATTACCCAGCTGTAAAGCGTCAACCAAGCGTTTAGTTTGCAGGTCTCGAGGCTTTTAACAAATAGTTTAATAAATCTTTGAAGAACGATCGGGTCTATTGATATTAAGGATATTGAAAGAAATTGAAGTAAAAGCTTTTTATTTGATTTTATCAATATTTTCATGAAACCCACTTTCAAAGGGAAATAACTCAGTGATGACATTTAAGAGGACCTAATTTCAAATTAGACAAAAAATTAGTCAAAAATAAGTATGCAAAAATTCCAATAGGGGCGGGGGGGGGGGAGGATTTCTAAAAATAGCATGGACTACATACAATCATTAGCATAAAATGATTTACTGGAGTACGTCCATTCCAGTGAAAACTCATACACAGATTCGCTGCAGATCGCTAGTAAAATACGCCGTGGTATATATATATATAGCTCGGGAATCAATCCTTATGAACATTACTGACAAGAAAATTGACAGTTAGTCTGGAATGGCCGATGAAACTAATATGTTCTAAAATATTCTTCCAACTGGAAACTGGAACGATCATGGTTCAAAATGCCTTTGAAAAAACAAACCCAAACAATATGTATTTTCAAAAAATTGTCTCGCGTACAAACTGTGTGGGCTTTATTTGTCATTGTTACTATTGGTAATATTTGCAAAGTAATGCCACTGTCTCGTCAGTCTTTTCTTCTTTGTAGATTGAGTGCTACATTTTACTTCTTTATCAGTCTATTCAGGAGCAGATAGTGGCGTTTCGTGCATTTAGGAATATAAAATACATCCCAAAAGTTGAAAATGTCATTCCCGCACTAACAACTCCAGTTGGGGACACGATGACCTTTAGTGTGTGGCTGTGACGATGATCTGATTAAATGTTGAAGGGCGTTATAAAATACAAATCTTATCATGTACCGTATTAGGTTAATCTCTGTCAAACTTCACACCTTTATTCTAGAGGATAATTAGTACTAAACACAGGTGGGTAAGGTAGATGTAAATGCGCAATTAGGAAATATAAGACATACCAGCAAATATCTTAAATTTAAAGTAGCCAGGTTCCAAAATGCAATACTCCACCACGGCACAAAAATATTGGCAAAGGGATATAACATCTGGTTTTATGATAAATGAATAAAATTTGAAATTTTCGACAAGGAAAGCATGGATTGTCTTTAACTCTATTGTCAAGAACGTGTCCACAGATTCCGTAAAAATAGACCATAGCTAATGCCCATTAAGGATGAACAATCAATCAGAGGCATTTAGTTTTAGCTATGTGCGCTAAAAGAAGATAGCCAAGTTACAAAGTACATCATTCCATAACTGGGCGTACAAAATATGTGGTTTAACTAAACTTCCGGGTTACCGATTTAATAATATACCACATTAGTATTACAAAAAGATGCAAAATTGATCAAAGTCAATTCAAACCATTCAAAGTGTTTTTTTTTTCGTTTTACCTTTCATCAGCCTTGTTTTATCTCCAATCATTTCAATCACTTCAAAGTTGAAATTTATCTACAGTTTGTGCACGTAAAATGTCTACGTCATCAGAACATGTGTTCTAAAACTTGAAATTGTTGACTTTGAGCTTTGATATCAGTCGTTGAACATTGTCATTTCCTGTTTAAAGGTCGATGGGGAGGGATTTGCCAATCAGATGAGAACAGGAGAGGAGGTGGTCAGTAGCCGAATTCTGCTGCATGCATGTATTTGAAAATTTGTCATATCTCGCAATCTTTTTGAATATGGTTACCACGTTGCTAAACACAGAAACAGCGCATAAACACCTTGCTGAGATGCCTGTGACTACATTACAGGGAGAAAATCGTATACATCAAAAGGGATTGAAACACTCTTCAGATTGGAAATTTGTCCAGACAGGACCGTAACTACATCTAGGCAAATGAGGCAATGCTCGCACAGAATTTGACAAATAATAAGTTTTGTTTATAATATGAGAAGTGTAAATATGATATCAGCTAAATGTTCTGATTATTTGATGTCTATGGTAAAGGTAGTTACTGTTTGAAATCTACTGAAAGCGTGACAGACATAACTGACTTTAAAGACAACAGGATTTTTGCCTCATAGAAACAGACCCTAGTTACGGCCCTGCCAGATGATATACAATCTATAGACACAGCTTTATGGAACAACAATCACTGGTTAAAGTTTTATGCAACGTTTCGACGTGTTTCCCCCGTCGTCCTCAGGCATGTGCTATGTTAGAAATAAACCGTTTCAAATAACTCGTATTCAAATGCAGGTAAAGAGTAAGACCAATGTTCGTTATGAGCATTGATGTGATTGAAAACTAAAAAAAGTATATCAAACCTACATTCTATTGATAGTTCAAAAGGGTGAACCCTGATGTCTCGGGGCAAATAAACACAGTTTTTATTCAAAGTAAGAACACCTGCTTTATTAAATTTTGTGCATAATATTTACTTTATTAGGACAATTAGTAATAAAAATATAACACAAAGTTTGAAACATTCTGGATTCTTTATCTTTGATGTTATAAATTAGATTCACAATATATCAAAAATGGCTAAGTACTTATTTGTGGTCTCATATGTGTCAATGACCTAATTTTTTTGGAAGTTTTCCGTAAGTTTAGTTCATTTGTACTAACTGAATCGAGGCTACCGTACTCAAAAATAACATTTAAACAATTGATTATTTTCTTGATTTTGATCATTATAGTAGTGGCAGGCGTCGCGCTCGAAGCAGATCATGCTTACTCTTTTAGAAACACCCAATGGTACTTCATTTGGAGGAGTCCACTGCTATACTACCTTTACTCCCGATTTTGCCATTTTCTTGGTTTTTTTTTTTGATTGACGGAATTGTTTTGCTTGTACGGATTTTTATTCAGTAAACCTCTCTAATTGGAAGCCATCTTCTATTTATTATCATCAGTTATTAAATTTACTTACTTTCTAATATTTCCACTTAGCGAATGCAACCATTCAGAGACATTTTGTTGCATCCACAGGCGATATTCCTACTTATCTTAGTAAACATTAAATGCTGCACAGACATGCTCAAGAGTTAGATGCGTTGAGATGCGCACTGTGGTGGGGTTGTTTCCCACATTTTTGGAACTATGACGATGAAACAGATCAAATAATTATGTGGAATACTTTCATGAGGGAATACGTTCTTTTGGGGAAGGCACCCCCAGCCTGTACCCCTGATGATAGTTTATTGGAAATTTTCAGCTATTACTCCAACACTTTGGAACTATAACGGAGAAACAGGGCATCAAGATACTCGTTGCTGCGTAAAAGAGTTGTATACTTTTACGGTGTCTTTTGGGGAAGGTACCGTCATCGTGCACCTAATGATAGTTTCTGGGAAGTTTGCAGCTCTTGCTCTAAGTTTTTTTTTAACAAGATTTTCCATGCCATAATCTAATCACAGATATTGTGGGAACTGTAACGGTGAAAATACTCATTGTTAGGCTAAAGAGCGGAAACAATTTTGGTGCACTTAAGAGGAACTCTAGTATGCGCCTCAAACGATAATATCTTCTTTGATAGCAAAGTTTTCCCTTTCATAATCAAATTACAGAATTGATTATATTCAGAATTATTTTAGTTTCCGATCACAATGAAAAGTGTATAAAGCATGATTATAATTGCCTGGTAATAGCTTCATGGAAGTAGTCAACTCGTGGTGTAAGCAATTATTCAAATTACATAGCTGATAGTTAGATCATCGTTATAATCAGATTAAATTCAGAATTATTTTAATATCCGACCACAGTGAAAGTGTGTACAAAGCAAGACTATAATTGCCTGGAAGTCTCTCTGTTTATGATTCATTGGTCACTGAACAAAACGTTGAATAACTAAAGAAAATGTAAATAGCATCCATTCAAATTTAAAAAATTGCCATGATAGTCCTTAATTCATTGACTAAACACACTCGCTTATCATTATAGTCTAAATATTCATTAGTCTTTATAAAACCTGAAAGTGAATTCACGTTTTGATTAAAACAACTTAATTTTCCATTTGCCAGCTTGATAGAAGAATGATGATAAAATGGAGATTCCGGAAAACGGTTGGTTTGAAATGTCATATTGACCATTGTTAGAAACACTGGTAGTTATTTTTCAACTTACTACCTTCAAGTTCTGAGTTGAAGTCCAAAGATTTTCTCCAAATTGAGATCTATTATGATATGGAGGGATAATATAGCTACATGAAAATTAAAGATGAGTTGAACCCCTGTATGTCTATGTGGCAAATGCGCTTATCATCCATTTAATAGAGTCATCACACTCTGGTATGATGTATTAAAGTGATACTACGTCTTAGAATGAACATAAAATTGTACGCTGAATCAAACATTCTGTTCAAAGCTCAGATTCGCTGTATTCACTAGCGTACAATCCAATCAAATTGCTGCATTCACAAACTAAAAGTGGGCTATTGCGGTCAAGGTATAAGATGAATAGGTTATAACTTGACCATTGTGAAGATGTCTGTGCTAGAGTGAAACAATCAATCTCCACGGATTGAAACAAAATTGCGCATGTAATCTAGAGCTCGGATTGGCTGTATTGACTTACGTACTATCCAATCAAATCGTTGACATATGAAATGAAATGAATGGAGTTTTACGCCCTACTTTTCTGCAACTGACTGTGATACAAGAAAGGTGTCTATTGCAATCAAGGTTAAAGATGAGTTTTAATACTTTAACATTGTGATGATGCACACAGATAGTTCATCTTTTTCTATTATTGATACGAGACAATTCCGCTTTGGAAAGGAAATGTAATATGTGATTTGCGAACAATGCGTTCTGGATAGACAACATTTACGTGTTTATTCTCTGCGCATATTATGTGACTTGACTAGGGCAATGCGTCTCGTCGCACCAACCCTTATTCAGTTACCGAACAATAATTGGAATAATGTTTCTTATGAATGGCGATGAAATTCAATAGAAATTGGAGAAGTTAATTCAAGATTTGAGTTGTATCAAAAGATTGGTTCCATTGAAGATAAACAGGAAACGAAAATATTATTCAATGAGTCGAAACTGAAATCTTTCTTCTATTCAATTCAAAGTTGACTTTTAATTTCAATATTTAAATACAAGTTCCACTCGGTTACAGAAGTCACATTCTACGATTCTCACACTTTATTCATTAACGGTCCAATGTATCAATGTAGTGAACGAACGATTCGTTACTTCTACGTTTTCCTCTAGTGAAATCGAGTTTTACGTCCTACGTTTCTTGAGGGCTTCTTGTGAAGGTAAAAAAAAATTGAAAGGAATTTTACGTCCTACTTTTCTGCACCATGTGGGCTAATGAAGACGTGCAACGCCAGGCAGTGTACAATGGGGGGAATTTTGCCAGGACAGCGTCATTAGCCTGCTCTTTTTCGATTTCCAACTTTGTGAAGGTCAACACAATGAAGTGAAGTCAATGTTACTCGAAATGGCATGTGCCTAATTTCTTTTCAACAGTCGAACTAAATTACCAATTGTTGGAAGCATAGATATCATTTGAAGACATAAGAACGATAAAGTCGTATATACTTTACAAATAGTTCGAGCTCGAAATTTCAACTCCCTGGACCACTCTTTACAATCACAATACGAATTTCATCGAATTTGCCAAAATCTTAAGTCACGACTGCTTTCGACATCGGAATCAGACTTTGATGTTGTAACTGCAACTGATAGCTGAAGGTAAGCTTGTCGTAGCAGTCTGTTAGAGGGTTGGTTCATTTTAGTCATCTTCACTCATTCAGCTGTAAATATGTATGGTTAATCCAGGAAATATTAATACTCAGCGGTAAGACCAAACACTAAGGATTCGTTCTGATGTAGTTTTCTATCATTTAATTTTTGTCTTTTCGTTTAGAGGTCTAACGCTATTGGAGTTAATTTCCGTCAGTGGGCTGTATCAACAAGTTGCGATTGAAGACAATATTAGAGTTTGAAGTGTTATTTGATAGCCAAATGATCAATGGCTAACATGTTATTGGAATCGAGGAAATGACGAGCTTTTGAATTAAAGAGGTTTTCATTTTTGACAAATATCATTTAACTTTGTAAGAGAATTCATTGAAATATTGAGCTCTTGAGAAATGAAAATAAAATGAAATGGAGTTTTTCGTCCTACATTTCTGCACCATATTTGGATAACGAAGACGGATAATGCCATGTTTTGTGCAATGATGGACATTTTGCCAGGGCATGGCTTTTTCGAATTCAAACTTTCGACGAATCTTTAACGTGCACAGCCTGTAGCACACGGAGCCTCAGTTTATTGTCCCATCCAAACTTTTGTCGATATCAGCTTCGCCTACATTATTGACAGGGTCAAACCTCGATGAACATAAGGTTTGAGATTTTGGGTATTGGAATATGTCGGCAACCACCTTTTAAAATATTTGACAAATGTGTATTCTATAAATCAAAATTGATGAATTCTGAATTGAAAAATATTATAAAACAACACGATCACGTGGTTTAATAGTTGTTTGAAAGGGACGATTATGAGTTTGTATCAAGATAAAATCATAGCCACTCTTTTTATCCATTAACCGATCCATTATTTCACAAACATATTTTTTTTAAATCTATTAGGAAAGCTGAAGTGGACCATTATTTGGGTGTAAGGCATTAAAATATATAAAAGTTTTTTTCAGTGGATATTTAACACGTGTGTCATCCCCAAAATTATAAGAAGTACAGAAAATATCTGTTCATCTCCGGGGGTCAGTATAGTCGGTCTACTCATTCAAGATCTCCGCTCTCAAGGTTTTACATGCTTTAAAAGGGAACAGTCGGTATTTACGGGGATTGATTTGGGTCTTTATTGTGCTTTAAAAGTCTTAAGAATTACTCAAAAAATCACATAATCCCTTCAAATATACCTCAAACTAGAAATTTTACTGTCTATTTCTATATATGTGTTTTTCTATATATGGCATAGTCTCACTAAAATTCGAGTCGTATTTTTAACTTTCAAACGTGAATAATTATGGATACACATGGATTTGAAGGCTCAAATTTGGACGATGAGCTGTGAACACTATTACCGATTATGTTAGCTTAAAAAGTCCTGTTTCTGAAACTAAGGTATGATTGGTCTAACGGATACTCCTTTAAATACTTTGAAGGATTCGGAAATCTTCACAATGTCTTCAAACCAGGTTTCTAATAGCTAGGCATTGTGAGGATGGGGTTCTCATAGGAGAGGGATCAACTTCTCCCCTAATCAGATGTTGACGTGTTTCGGATGAAGTAAGTCATGAAAATTATGAATAGCTCACGTGTATTTAGTGAATGATCTTTACAAAATAAATATTTTTTCACTTTTTCAGTAAATTACCCTATTACATTTTTCTGATTTTCCTTACAACATTTTTCTTTTTCTTGACATGCATCATAAGAAAATTGTCGATATTGTGTTCAATACAAAGCAATAAGAACGACATCTGCAGCAATATAATGTAAACAAAATTTTTAAATATAAGAAAATTGATGAGAACATCAATCGTTTTAAAAATGAATAAAAACATAAAACGATTCATAGGTGTGTGAAATTTTACGAAACGAAATAAAGGCCATTATCATATATAAATAAAGTCATACTTGATTTGTGATTTGCCGCAATATGTTGAAATACTGAAAAACTGTTCAAGCGTTTCAGATCATTTTTTTGAAAAATCAAGAGATAACGATCGATTCTCACGGAACCTGAATATTTTGATTTAAATTAATAATAATTTACTGATAACTGAATAATGAATCACGATGCTAAACGATGTGTACCTATCGAAACCTATCATTATGAGCCATTATGGCGGATTTTCCTAAGCTGCGGCTTGTTTCCGAAACCTTACTTATATTGTTGTATGATGACCTACCAAACGGGTCCGTGTCAGTTTAACTACAACTAACCCTTGACAAAAGGTTGATTTTACAATTCTGATTATTAATCGAATATCTAGTTCTTCACAAAGAAGATTCAGAGAGTCGTCTAAGTCATATATCTTTTATAACTAAAGGTTATTCACCCAACAGCTACGTGGAAAGAGTCAAGTGGCTATCCAAGAAGAAAATGAATTACTAATAACTAAATAATGAATCACAAGAAGAAGAGCGACGTGTACCTCCTCCGTGTAATATCCAATAGCCTAAGTTTTAGTTGTTTCATGATCAATGCCATCAAAACGGTCCAAGTCCAACTTAGCCTTGATACAATGTCAATTCGCCAGCCTCAGATACCGATTGGTTGAAAATTCATACTTAATACTGATGTCTCTTTTCAAGCTACTCGAAACTATAATAAAGCTGATTAACTCAAAAGCGACAATTTCCAACAAGTGACTTTGTCAGGACACATTCCAGTTAACAATGCCCAATCCATAATCCACAGCTCGCGTGTCGGCTATCATATTCCCCGCCCAGACACCGGGATAATAAATCGCTCGATTCCTGATGGTAAAAATGATTGAAATAATTTGTCCAGTTGATATTTTTTGGTATCAGATTACTAGAATGGTATTAGCCGGAAATTGATGGTTGGAATTAAAATAATACCACTTTATTTATTATTCATTGATTTGGTTGTCGTAATTATCTCATAATTCCAGTGTTTAGATCGTTTGATGTCAGAAATGAAGAAGAATTAAGGGGAATAGTATTGTTGTTGAATGGAGGTGGGGAAAATAAATGGTAAAGCGGAACATCAGTGGCGGTGCCAGCCTTCCGAGACTTGGGGTAAAAATAGGGGCAGACTGACTCAATGGGGAGACAACTGCTCATGCTGAATTCAAACTGTGTCTACTCTGTGGTGTTCTCATAGCCGCAAATAGGGTTCTCTCAAGAAAAGTTTAGAGAAAATGAATTGATTTTGTGCATTTTGACACATATTATGGAGAAAAGAGGTAGACATTTAAATTTGTTGAAAATAAAGTGAAGGTACAAATTGGGGTGCAAATCACTTTTCTGGCGCTGCCATTGCGGAAATATCATATCTTCGTTTCCGAAAATGAAAAACCACTAAAACGCAAATTTAGGAAAATAAATGAAAGATCTTGTGGCTTCTATACGATTGGGGAATCGGACAAAATCCTCTTTCTTTCGTCTACAAGGAGGTTCAGTCCACTCTACAGAGGCTTTGATATACATAGGTTCTACACAAAACACTGTTAAACGGTGTTACGTTTCGTTCATGACCAAGGTTTGATAATTTCTATTAGCTGTATTAGCTGTGTGGACTCTCTAATAAGGATGTAGAGAGTTTGCATACAGTCATTATCCATATACTTTATTTTAGTGGAATTTAGTCTGTTCAATACTCCCTCTGGCTCCAGTACTTCGTTGTTAGTATGGCAGTCTGTAAATAAGATATACTGAGATCAGAAAGCGACAGACTGAAAACAAATTATACCCTAAATAAATATTAAGATATTTGTGTTAGTCTACTAATTTCATATTTTAGTCAATACACCTAGTGGTCCAAAGTCTCAAACTAGAGTTGATCGTAAGTGGGTTGATGATAATGACTTTACCAGACAAACCCCATCTTCATTTACTCCCAGAAATACAAACAACCATCTAAAATCTCCAATAGAATCAACAGTAATTATTGTCAATATTATTAGAAATGCATTGGGATTTTACGTCTTTATGAATGGGCTAATGAAGATTGATAACAATTGAAAGCAGACAGAGGAAATATTTACAGATATTGTAATTATATTTAGAGATTACAATCGCCAGTGTTATTACAAAAAAACATATCTTGTATAATGAGATCTGTAAAATGTTCATATGATAGACCATTGTTGTTGGAATTTGGTAGCTTTACATTTAGCATGCTCGTTATATCGAGGTTTTGTGGTAAGAAGTATTTTATGGTATATTTTGTTTATTTCTATAATTAGATAGGGACCATAAAATAATGACAGAAGAATTTGTATAGGTGTTTCAATAAACTACTTTAATATTGTATAGACAGAAGAGGCATTTCATTTACGAGCGTGTAGAGCGCCGATATTTTTACATTGTTCGAGTAAGCTGAATGATCTGGAATCCTATCAATGTACACTGTAGCGCCATCTTGGGCACTGAGTGCACAATACTTCTCGATGTCACCAACATGTCCTGCAGTACAGACCTGAATATGTTTCATTTATCTTACAATAACAGACAATCTAAACATTTAATGATATTAACAAACAATGTTAAAAATCATTTTAATTAATTCTGATGGGAAAGCTCATCCAGCTCATTATAGTATTGTTATAAACTATTAACTGACCTTCAGCAAGGTTCGCTATTGTCGCCTTGTCTTTTTACGTTGTTTACAAATGAATTCCTTACGATAACTTAACGAGGTGCATAATAGATTCAATGACACAGTGGTACAAATAATTTAGATTATTAATATGAATACAGGTACTTCTTATCGACATTTAATGTTATGATTTATGACGAAGATCAACGCTCATATTATAATAAATATCTGTACAAGCAAGACAATTCTGTCAATCTCGTCCAAAGTATTGCAAAATCTGGAGTAAAAGTGGTAAAGGCAGTATAGTAGTGGAATCCTCCAAAGAGGATTATTATTACTTACTATTATTAATTCAGATTTGACATCAAACGTCAATAAAAAATCGTCATAAATGCTCTTCTATTTGAGTACAAGCTGTAGCCTTATTCCTTTTTACAATTGGTTTTCCAATGCTTTGCATTTTTTACAAAAAAAAGTCTATTAAGGTATGGAACTGAAATATATAATCTACGCAAATAGGTTCGAATATTATCTTCGACTCACACTCAGGGCTTTTTCATTGCTAATAATATTATATTCATAATATACGAATTGAACGTAAGTAACGCTGTCTATACGAGTTCACATTTTGAAATTTCACTGCGACTTGATATTCAAATTGAATTTAACTTTGCTTGAACTGTCTTTACCATTGTAAATATCATTTCTTCTCTTCAAATATAATCCTTTATCAACTTTAACTTGAACAAAAACATATCAATTACAGTCAACTACAAAATGTAACAAATGGTAAATTATACCCAATGTCAAAAGTAACGAATACTAATGGAAAATGTTAGACCTGGGGTTAGGGTAAGACGCAGGGAGAGAGGGGGTGGGGTGACTGAATTGAAAACCAATACTGCAATTGGCATATCATTTTAAGAAATTTGTCAGCAATGTGTTATTTCCACCAGTATCATTAAATTGAATTGAATTATCAATACGAGAAATTACTCATTTCAAGAAAAAAAACTTCTGTATTTCTTTATTTTATCGTGAAATTTGAGAAAATAATTTTTATGAATTGTATTTTAAAAGGTGATTTGATAATCCCCATTTTACCAGCCCTCATAAAAACCATCTGGTGAAAATTCAGTTCTTCTGTGTTCTGTTCTGTGGACTTCATCTTTGGTTTTAAAACTTTCATTTCCATTGTTCGTTTGGTGGTTGTGCTGAAAAAATAGTAGTCTCAATCTCATTGTTGTACAGTAGATCTTGCTGTAATTGGGTACAGATAATCCGGATATATCAATGCGAAGTGGTTTAACCAAGGACCAGCTTGGGGTCTTTAAAAAACAACCACAATTCCCTACTAAAACAAGTCCTCGTGGTTTTAAATGAATAGTTCAGTCTAGTGAGTGTTGCCATCTCTACCTATGATAATCCGCGAAAGATCCAAAGTTGTTAAACCAATGATCAACTGGTAGAAGTTCGTTTCTATTCCAATTTACTAAGGCAAGTCCACGTGGTTTTAAAAGAACATTATTTTCAATAGGAATCTTCACATCATTCTGATATAATCTTTATGTGTCTCGAGAGTGTTAAAATGTTCTAAGAATGTAGATATCAATCAGAGTTGTCTTATCTTGTATGAGGTTTAATGTCTCTATAGAGATTAATTAAAATTTAACTGTATTACATTAACAAGACGAGTTCAACAAGATTACTTATAATTTCCCTACAGTTTTTCTCATTGCACATAAACCAGCAAAGTTATTTTTAACTATTAATTCTACCCCTAAAAGTGGTTTGGATGCTGTTTTGATTCGGACCATGGTTTTCACAAATATTTTTGCTGGACTATATATATATATAATCATTCCGAAAGAAAAGAATCATCTCGATTTTCTTCCATACTTCCATAAAAGGGTAGCCGGTTACCCCACGGTCAGTAATGCAGGTTGGGGGTCGGACGGAAAATAGTGTGCTACATGCTGTGCACGTAATAGATCTCTCGATAGTTGGAAATCAAAAAAATGAGTAGGTTAATGCCGTTCTTCTGTCAATTTTCCCCATTCCTCACTGCATGGCATTTTCTGTTTTCATTATCAAAATAAGGTGCAAGTGAGTAGGACGTAGAACTGTTTTTTCCAGTATCGCGATATCGGTCTATACAATAAATATATATACAATTTATATTATATATAATATACTAACCATGGCGGGGTCAATCAACACCTGGCTGATTACCGTTTCAATTAAACCATATTTTATACCTCGTGAAAGCTTAAACCTTGAACTTTATAATGAGATAATCAGTCCAATTTGAGTATACTCTATTAGTATTTATTCAGGCAATGGTTATATTCAATGAATAATTTCCTAGGTGTATCCGAATGATTTTGAATTGTCAATTGATAATTTGCTATAATTATCGACAAAGATTTTCAATAAAAATAAAGAAAAATCTCAATCGATTTTAGGCCCACCCTATGTTGTTTTAAAGACTAAATATAGGCTATAAGATGATAGAGGAAAGGGTATCTGTGAACAGATGCAGTGGTCTATCAAAATACCACGTACTTCAAAATGAACATTCTTTTCTTTTCTTAGTTTTGGAGAAAGTATAACGGCTCTTGCAGTTCCCAACACGACCAAGCCCTTGCAATAACTTCATCTGTTTCGCATCTTTGAAATTAGATGCAGAAATCCCGGGCTTTGATTGAGGGGCGTAAAGAGAGCTATCTAATAGTACTTCCGGTTTATATAATGGCATCTTGATATTGACCGTAAATCCCTAAAGTCTGACATACAGCCCCGGACTAATCTATCTAAATTGACCTATACCTAACCTAACCCTACAACAAGCTTTGGTAGATCTAGTAATATCTTGCAGGCACCGAAACCTATGGCCAGTACGTGCCTCCGATCTTTCTACAACGTACCATCTTATTGACTGTATTAGACCACACCTTATTCAAATACTACGTGAAATAGTTTCCGGACATTTGCGTTTGAGATCTAACGTCGGTATAAGATTTATCTGCTAGAAGTGCACTGAAAGAGACTTTGATTTGTAAAAGAGACGAGCTAAGGCTAATGCATAATTCATTACCATTTTCGTATCACGTGCATTCTAATGCTTGACCTTTAATAACGTCAATTACAAATAAAGTCAATAAATATCCTTCTAGAATACAGTATAAATATTCATAATATTGTTTATTAAAGCACACCCTTCCAACACAGGTGTTCGACAAATTTGACTCGTCAAACCGACACTAATTGGTATAAGAAATAAGAACAGAATAATAGGCTGGTATAATTTATAATCATATTCAAATGCCAAGGCAATTAGTTTTATTAAAACAAAATGTCCAACCTCAGATTTTAGATTTCTGTTTACGCCGCACCTGAACAAATTATAACTAACTTCAGATCTCTATAGAGTTATATACTTATATCATATTTTTATATTTCTTCATATTTGTTTGTTTAATTTCTCACTTTAATTAGCACGTGTGAAGAAACGTGAAAAATGCATTAAAATTTAGCCGAGGCACGTGTTAAACACAGGAGAGAAAAATTTCTCTGCATTATCTGTTAAGAAAAGATTACACTTGAACGGAATGAAGTCCTACATCCTACTTGTTTGCTCTTGATTGGGTTAAAGTTAACGAAGACAGGCGTGTATCGAGAAAACTGTGTTGCGACAACGACACTAGCATATTTTTTTTTATTTATGATCTAATTGCCACCAAAACCTGCTTTGCTGCCTGGCCTGCATCACTCATTCACAGAAGCGACTTTTCTGGGATTTCACCCAAGGAGAGCGACCTGCTGAACTGGATTAATTAATTGTGTTTGGTTGGGTTAGAAAAAAGTCAAAAATTTGCTCAATTTATTCATTACGGTTAAATCGGTTTGCGTAGTTGAATGGATGTGATTTGAATCAACTCAATTCGCGAACAATCATATTCACAACCCTAACGTATTTTCTAAAATAGAATTATCAACAAGAATTTAAACTATGTAGAATGATATTGAGGTTAATTTAACTTATTGAGAGTTGTTCATGGAAGAATTATAATATATAAATACTATTAAAAACATAATAAACACCCTTTCTATTGGGAAATAAAGGTGTTTTTAAGATCGACTATCATGCTTTGTCAAATGATAATATCAAATCTAAAACATCAACAGCAGTTTCTAAAATATTTTGTTTTTTACAGTGACATATTTGCAGTACAAATATTACAGTACCAGCAACACTTTTTATGGTTTAACGGATTCTCTTGCAAGAAAACGGGAAATTAAAAGAATGTATAGTTCTTAACTGAAGATAGTTTAAAGCCCCTTTTCCGTTCAGCAACCAACAAGGGTGTGTGTGTCGATAAGTCTGTGGGCGTATATTATGCGTTGGAAAGTTGCCTTCGGTCAGGCAGAGATGCTGTCTGGTGAGGAATGTTATGTTTGCCTCTTTCCATATTCGTCGTAATGCCAAATGTTAAAAAAAGTATCGGAAAGGGTGCACTTCTTGGCTACTATATGGGATCTTCACTCTACAGCATACGTCTTTTGTGTGTATCTTTAAGCACATTTCGACGCCTTTAAAGCATACACATATTTAATTCAATTATAATCCAATTACACAACTCAAAGCTTTTGAAAAAATCTGTTTGACACAATTATTATTACTATTTTTTTTTTATTGCGTGATGTTTTTTTGATTATCTTTTACGCCTCGAACAATAAGTCTACCCTTTTAGTGGTGAATAAATTGCTACTCTACTATGCTCCGTTAATTTGCCTCATATTGGCCAAATACATCGTCTCTTCCACACATCTGAAACTATTATATATTTTTAGCGTGTTTCGATTTAACAGATAGACATCGTAAATTAGATGGAGAAATGAAATGGAATTTTTCGTCCTACTTTGGGAATCTAAACGCCAAAAAAGGGCACAAAGACTCCACAATATGGAGACCGGGGCTCTATGCTCTCACGTATAAAATGAAATATAATCTGAATTACAGTCAGTGAAGGTTTCGTTGCAACATAGTAAACAGAAAACTGACTTTAGTCACGAAACCATTCGGCCGATGATTTTAACAACTTATACAGGTGTAAGATGTAAGCAATACTTGGTAATTTTAGCAAAAACATCCAAAATAAATCAGAATGCGGCTGTCGAAATAAAAATAGAGAATAAAGGAATTTAACAAGTGAAACGAGATTAAATGGATAGTTCAAAAGATATTTGAGCCGAGAACAATTTGTCTCAAATTAAAATAGCTTCATAAACATTCCTAATTTTAATTTGGTAAAATTATTCAATTCAAATATAACTGATGAAGAAACTGTATATTCGGACATTAAAATGTATTCTTGATTTGAAATGATAAGGACATCTTGTGTTTCAATCTTGAATAATAAATTCAATTCAGGGGGCGTAGCCATAATTAGGAATTATTGGTGTTTATCTCAAAAAATTCGCGTCAATAAGACTGTCAAAGCTATTCAAAATTTAGAAAAATAGCACTTCTATAGGATTGCTTTGACGAAATCCCAACGCCTCTGGGAATGCGCTTCTTTGTAAACTCTGGAATAATGTTCTCAAAATACCTTTCATGATTGCATTTCCGGCCATTTGTTGTGGAGATAGACAATAGCAGTATCTTATCCAGTGATCATTAGAGTTTCTTTAGTTGTCAGTATACGATAAACAAAGTCAGGTCTCCACGTAATGACCAAGCGTAGGCCTATCTTGCTCAGAATTCTAGAAATTGGAAACATCTGCAGACCAACGGCGATAGTGCCATTCAAGAAGCCCCAAGTAGACCTAAAGCGTTGCAAATGCATGTAGCTCAGACAAGACTTCTTAAATATATCCAACAAGAAAACCTTTAAATGAAAGGCCCTATTTCAGATGGTATATCAAGATCAGAACACCTGGGTTAGAATATGAGCTTGTATTAAATAATTTGATAAGTCTAGAAGATATTCTAGACCCTGTACATCTGTTAAATACATTACAAACGAGAATAAAAACTATTTTATTGCTTTATCATTATTTCCTTTTGTACAGGTGCATAGACAATTAAACACGACACGTTTTACTGGTAATTGAATCCGTATAAAACTCGGCTTACAAAATAGCTATACAATCCAATTGACGGGACGAATTATTTGAAGCAATACATGTACAAATGAATATTTTGTAATTTTGGTCGTATTATATGTAACTAGAGCCGCCCTGTTTGAAAATTACAAACCTTGATATTCCTTTTCCAAAAGGAACCAAGACTGCAGGCTTTTTCATTGGGCTTCTTAAAATTTTGAAGCAAAATTATTCAATACATGGTATTTATTTTAGGTTCAGTGTAGCTCGAAATTTAATTCAACTCGATCCTCGCCACCTAACCCTTTATCTCCAAGTGATTGAAAACAAAAATGACATATTCTAAATTTGATCTCTCAAAAATCAGGATTGTTCTTAATACTGTGTAAAGGGAGGAAACTCTAAATAAATAATTGTAATTTTCAGACAACAATTGACTTTCACGAATTTCAACATTGAGTCCAGTCAATTGTTCCCAAAGTTAACATTGGACTGTTCAGTTTCCATAGATCTACTCAGCGTGGAATGCGATCATACATTTTCTTTCAATATGCAGACATCGCATGTAGACGATAGTCTTACGGTTCTGTATTCCTCGGCAGTTAAAAGTCATCAAGAACTTCCGTTTACCTAATGTTTGTTTTGATTGGTTAATTTCTTGACAACATTGTGTTTGACTAATGAAATCATTTGTTTTACTTTCGCCCTGGTGAAAAGTCCATCATGGCGCCGAAGGTTTACTTATCGAAAGAAGTTTTGAGGGGATTTGACCAGTACAAGGTAACTATGGGTGAAGTTGACTTTTCATGCCAATCAAATTACATGTATACTGCAATACAGCGCTGGTGCTTGAATTTGCCCCATATTGTACAGCATTAACTTCACTATTTCTCACCGTCTACACCCTTCTTCTCTGGTGTCTGTGATTTGCCAACTTTAATTTCAATCATAAGAAGGGTATTCGTTCCTTAGCAAGTATAGCTAGTTTGGAACTGAGATTATGAGGTGTTTCGTGTCCATATTTGTGGAATAACGACAGTTTTAAATGTAGTTTGAAAAAAAGTGATATACAATAAGAAGAAAAGTGACATAAGTAAGCTAAGTAAGGCCAAAGCTAAATAAATACATAGCTCCATAGCACCAGTCCCAGTCGAGAATAAATATGCATGTCTTCGTTCTTTGGTTCATTGATTTCTCACGGAGTTCTCCATTATATTCATAATCTAGAAACAGCTAGAGTGAAAGAGTCGTGCCATTAGACTTGACATTTACATCTGTATATTTGACACTTAATTGACCTATTAGTATTAGATAAAATAGCCCCTATATATTAGTATAGTATTAGTATAGTAAGGTATATATAAGTGGGTGCAGTTACTGTTTTAGCATGAAAGGTTGCCTACTAGATAAAAATGTACCCACTGGCTTCTTAAAATTAAAAAAAAAACGAAAGAAAAATGTCAATATTATGCATGCTGTCAAAAGCAAAAATGGACAAAGATTAGGGTGCTCTTTTCTAAATTTGGTGCTTTGAAGTTTTTATCAGCTGCATGCTATAATTGTGTGTTTGTATGTGATTTACTATTCTTTTATATTACAGTACAGTTCAGTTGACACCAGTCCTGTTAGTAACTATATTACTCATCCTTTCTGGAACTGGGCAGTCAAGGTAAATTCTCTATTTTGTTATTCCTAACCTGAAAGAATGGTTCAATCCTGGTATAGGTCTAGATAATACTCTCAGATTTTCCAACCTGGCTGCCCCCTGTGAGTGATTCATGTAGGAGATTCTGACATGAATAAAAGCATCTTTTGTTACGATGATACAATTTTAATTGTTACATGGTACATCAAATAGTTTAAAATATCTTAGACCAAGCCAGAGAGATATGAGAAAAAAACTAAAAAATGCCATACTTCACGGAAAGCGGTAAAAAAATTGATGCATAAAAAAGTTTTAACCATATTGCAAACTTTGCTTTTTCTTGACATATTCCCCAGTAATAAATTAATATTGTGAATTTTTTTGTGTAAATTTTTATCTAGTAAAGGATTTGGCCAGACAATGTCTCCACGGCCCATGTGACTGTAGTATACCATATTTTATTTTCAGTTTGTTCCACTATGGGTAGCACCAAATGTATTAACTTTAACTGGTTTTATTCTGCTATTAGTAAACTTTGCTGTTATGACGTATTACGATGTAGATTTTACTGCTGCCACTGCTGAACAGTCTGTTCCACCAAAAATACCCAACTGGGTCTGGCTGTTTGGGGCCTTCAATAATTTTTTAGCTCATACTTTAGGTAAGTAACTAGAACGATTCTTAAATCAAATATAAAGAGTTTAAGCTGTCTAGCTTTATCAGTGGAATTAAAGCCAATATATTTTTTCGTTTACCTCAAAGCCCTACAACTTCCTTGAATTTAGAGAGTTGTCACTGAGCTGGTTTGGTTTTGTTTTTAGCTAAGCCAATTAAAGCCAGACTTATGCATCTGATCTGTCAAATTTCTCTTAGAGAAAAATTCATGTTCATTTATAGCTCAATCTTATTCTCGAAAACTGAACTCTAAGATGATTTATGTGTTCCATTTATCTGAAGGACCACTGTTTTTCTCAAAACTGATTAAAGTTTTTGAGAATAAGGTCTTAGTAAAGTATAAATCATTTAATTCAATTACATTTTGCATTTCAGATGGTATTGATGGTAAACAAGCCAGACGGACAGGAAGTAGTTCTCCATTAGGAGAGTTATTCGACCATGGTTTAGATAGTTGGGCTAGTGTATTACTACCAGTGGCGTTATATTCTATATTTGGCCGTGGTGCATATGGCCAGAATGTGTTAAGAGTATACTATATCGTTCTTGGTGTTCAGTTCTTTTTTTTATTGTCTCACTGGGAGAAATATAATACTGGGGTGTTGTTTTTACCCTGGGGATACGATATTAGTCAAATAGTAAGTAACAGTTTATTTGATTTCTTTTTAGGGTTAAATTAAACAGATCTAAATATTGATATATGACTACTGAGCAGTCAATCTAAGCTATCAGTATCACTTTGCAGAATGAGAATCCGATGTTCAGTTAACTAGTATAAAAATAATTCTATTAAGAAACCAAAGTAGTTATCCACAATCGATAAATCTTTTTTTGCTGTGATATGTTTTAAAATTGTATTTTTATTCTTATAAAGCAATACGTTCTAAATTTGATTCATGTAAAATTAGGAGTTCTAAATTCATGAAACTAAAATTGATGCATTATACATGAAGAGCTTACTTAATCAAATCTTGTTTGTTTATATTACAGGGCATGACAGGACTGTATGTCATTACCTATTTTTATGGTGTACAGTTCTGGATGTTTCGTGTGCCTTATTTAGATATAACTTCTGGTCAAATGTTTGAAATTTTAGTCCATTGTAAGTATTTTTTATCTTAGACGTTTGATTCACTGTGTCACAGTTTATCACATTCAACCTTGACAAATTTGTAGAACAGAATCGTTTATCCTACTAATTCTGACACTTTCCATTAAAAATATTTAGTTGTTGTAAGGCCCTTCACCAATACTAGTTTAAACTACTTACTTAACTATTAGGAAATATAAGTAAGATGTAAACATGACTGATTAGGTAATAAGAGAGACCAAGGTAGAATTTATTGACTTCAACAATCATTGTTCTTTTTTTCAGTGGGATTTTTTGTGTTGACTTTCCCTATAACATGTATTAATATATACAGGTAGGTTCTCCATTCAGCTATTTGTCTAAAAGTTTGCTTATGTAGTTGATAGAGCTCAAATGTGGTGAAAGCCTGTTCCTCAATCCTTCATGTAAATGAATTATGTTATACAATTTTTTCAATTATCTGTAAATTATCCAAATATTTACATTACCAGCTGATTATTCTAAATTTTAGCTATCTGTATAGCCATCTAAATGTTTACTTTTCATGATGACAGAACATGACAATGTATAGTCATCTAATTATTGCCTTATGGAGCACAAAATTAGCTATATGTAGAGCAGTTGTTTAGATATTTGCAGCTGTAGTTGTCTAAATGTTGACTTTAAAAGCTAAATTTCAACCATCAATAACCCTTCAGAACTTTATTCTAATATTTTGAAAGTGATAATTATTATGATTTCTAATTATTACAGGGCATATAGAGATAGAACTGGTAAAATGAGAAGTTTTAGTGAAGCAGTAAGACCATTAGTTTCAACTGTTTTATTATTTAGTTTATTTTTACTGTGGATACGTTACTCTCAATACGATATCCTAGAAAAACATCCTCGTCTATTTTACTGGACCACTGGAGCTGCTTTCTCTAATATTGCTGTAAGTATTTAATCTTTCCTTGGATCGTACTCTAGTGAATACAACCAATCAGAAACCCTCAATATGGCTGCACATATTACTTCTTATATGCATTGTGAACTAATGTTTTGATTTACAGAATAAAATTGATTATTTGATAAAAAAAATATCTTGATATTGTGAAGATAATCATCTACTTGATATCCATTTATTTTCTATTGAACTCTTCCACTCATACTTACTTTATACCAATATATAACTATATATATGTAGGATTGGACGAGCTGATTTTTAAAAGATTTTTTTTTCTTGCTTTTCAATTTATATTCAGCCTTGTACTGTGTCATTGGTTCACTTCACTGAGTGGGGTAGCCTACCTACCTGTGTCAAAATCAGTCCACCTGAACCTTTCTACTAGCTCTAACTCTAGATTGTAATTGTTATACATTTCAGTGTCGGTTAATAATAGCTCAGATGAGTAATACTAGGTGTGAATTATTAAATAATAGAGTTATTATATTGACTATGATAGTTGGTTTAGTATTTATAGTACCACAGCCTCAATATGAACTCTATTTATTATGGTCTTACTGTTTATATTCCTCTATCACTCATTTTATATATGGTGTTTTTGTGGTAAGTATTGCTTAACTTCTTAAATAACAAATTCCTGAATACTATTATAAGCCATTTGGAGCCTTTAAAAGAATGCTAATTAATAATCTTTTCTACCAGCTGGCTTTTGTCCAAAACCTCTTAGCATTGATCATTCTAGGATTATCCATACCCATTTGCAGCTGTGTCTACAGAATAATGAGGAGAGATGAACTATTCAAGGTCATCAGACTTTCAATTGCAGACCAAGATCAGAACCCACAACTACCATTTTCTCTTAATGACTGTGCTACAGGGTAGACAAGTTGCTACAGTAGGCCTACTATCCATGTCCTTCCAAATTTGTGCATGCTTTTTGTGAACAATGGTCATTTTGAATAACAGTACCCTTTCACTATAGTGTCTGCATTTATATAGACACAGCTTTATGGAACAACTATCACTGGTTAAAGTTTATGCAATGTTTCGATGTCGTCCTCATTCACATTATGTGGGAAATACGTCGAAACGTTGCATAAAACTTTAACCAGTGATTGTTGTTCCATAAAGCTGTGTCTATATATTGTACTCACAATTGCTAAATGCCATTCAAAGGCTTTACTGTCTGCATTTGTTTTTAACATTCTTTTTTTTTCAGGTGAGAGAAATGTGTGCCCATTTTAGAATCAATGCTTTTACAATAACACCCAAGAAGATCAAATAGATTGTTATTTATTTTAGGAATTTTTAAATTGAAGTCAGCTGATAATTCTAGTGATGGTTTTAGCTTTATGGTAGAAAGATATTTATATATAAGATTGTTGTTAGGTGACAGTACTCTAATGTATTCTAGCTCAGTTTACTATGTTGTAAGCGATGAAGATCATATTCAGCTATCTGTATCACTTATCAGACTGAGAATCTGTTCAGTGCACAATTTAATAGAAATTTATTGTTGTAATGCATGGAAGTGAATATAGATTGCTGAAATACAGGTATATCAGCTATTATTCTGAAGAGTGAATTCCTTTAAAATGAACCAAAATGAATTAATTTTTATGCCAGTTTTACAGTTTTCTAAGATATTTTTGTCTTCAAACAAATGGATTGGAATGAGTCGAATGGAATGAGTCAAATGGAATGAGTCGAATGGAATGAGTCAAATGGAATGAGTTGAATGGAATGAGTCAAATGGAATGAGTCAAATGGTATGAGTTGAATGGAATGAGTCAAATGGAATGAGTCAAATGGAATGAGTCAAATGGAATGAGTCAAATGGAATGAGTCAAATGTGAATATAAGTATATTATCAACATTATAATGATTAGTCTGCCTCTATTCCAGCTTCTGATGGATATTTTGACAGTTGTCAGCTGGAGTAGTGTCAGATGTTGTGGTCTATGTAATGGTATTTGGTAATATAGGATTTTGTTTCTATTACAAAACACATTGATAGTTGTTAAGACAAAATCTGTTGCTGTATATTTGCTGGAATATTTATTTATCAAAATCTTATGATAGTATGTTTCAGAGCTCCAATTTTACTTCTTCAATGCTTTGAAAAATTAATTTTTGTAAAACTGTTTGGTTATGAATATTACTTAGAAAGAGTACCATCAGTTGTAGTTAGGTGCCGTGGGTTTGAATCCTTATCTAGAGTGGAATAATTCTAATTTTTTGGCCGCTTCTTCCGAAAGCTGACCTAGTATTAACTTTCACTCCCTACCGTTAGATGTAATACTAAGTTAAAATACTTATAACCTGTGATACTAGTAAGCTAATGCAATAACTTTAGAAAACCTCTGTTACCAAGCATAAATCTGTCAGACTCGAAAAGGTTTTCCTTGGCACTTATAACCTTTGATGCTAGTACGCTAATGCAATATTTTTTTTTTTTGCCAAATGTAGGCTTGTCAAGTTTACAAAGCTTTTGTGAGTATTCCTTCCTGCATAAAAGTGTCACAAGCTCAAATAGAGTAACAAATCAAGCTCATTAATATCAATTCAGCTCAGTTATTTTTGTTATAAGGAAGCTCACAAAGTAAATGTTAGTAGGTCCAGTAGAATAAGTCTAAAGGTCTTAATATACCAGATATGACATGGCACAACACGATACAACAGATAAATAGAAACAACATTTTATAAACTATATAGACTATACATACTGAGTACCATAAAACATGTTAAGAAGTTCTCCAACACAACAAATAGGAATAGAAAAATGTATTTTTTCTGTTATGTCGTTCACATGGTTTTTGGTAAAAAATGGCAAAGCTGTCTATAAAAAAATAAACACGACTTCAAAAGTCGTGTTGTTTCGTACCTCGACGTGTTGTATCTGGTATATAAACCCCTTAAATGTTACTGACAAGGTGTGGCCAAATGCTGTAAAAGTGATTTATCAGTATGTACATGTAATCAGAAGGGACCAGTTAATGTATTCGCTTGATTTTTTTCCTGCCATGATAATTCTAGTTGTGCAGTTGAGATTTTAATTTATTTGAATGAATGTGTACAAGTTAATGGAGCTTGAATAGTTGATTTGGTAGTTTTTGTCAGTCATGTCTGACTATAGCTGTTGACTGCTGTTGATTTAGATGTATTTTCCAATCATGTTGACTGTTGATTTTACTATGTATACAAGTTACATCTTAGAACTCTAAGCTGTATGACTAGAGCTGTAGGCGTCAATATCAGTATATCATGTATTTACCAGTTAAGTCTGCGAAGCTGATTTCAGAGCACTTGTGGACAGCACATTTTTGTGGGCACTGCCATTTCAACGTTTGTGATTAGTTTAAGTTAATTTTAGTTGGGTAATAATATTGTGTATTGTATTTAGTTTGGTTGTGTGTAGATTATATTTTGATAATGAATTATGTGCCAAAGTAGTTTTAGTATTTTAGAATAATTGATTGGATATCTATGTAATAAACAGATTTTGAAATTTGTGTAAATAATAACAATGATGAATATGTAAGCGATGATAAGTGATAGGACAAGACCTCAGCATGTTTTACATGTACAATCTTCATTGGGTTGTTTGGCTTAGACATGGTGATGAACTCCCCAATATTAGGACATCAAGGCATCAACAAATGTGACCACGCACTTCGTATCAGGTATTAAGTTGCACTGCCCAGTAATAAGCTGGCAGTGAAGTATTAAAGGAGACTCAAATCTGGATATTAAATTGACTATATCTTCTGAACGGAGAAAGCTATTGAGATGGAATTGGTATCAAAATGTAGCTGATGATGCCAGGAATCCAAATATACTAATAGTTCTACATACACCAAATGCTACTTTACCTGGTTTGATGTGCAGGGTCACAAATAGCCTGTAATAAAGCAATTAACTTTAATCAATATTAAGCCATCACATAGTTTGAACAAAATGCTTGTAGCAAATTAAATAGTGTGGACATTTAGTTTCCTGCTTCTAACCAATGAATCTGCTTTCTTTGCTTTATTTAGTATAGTATGAAAACAAGCTCTTGTCAATGAAAGTTACTTGTTCAGTTGGTATAAGATATAATGTAAGCTTTTCAAACACTAATCATTAGGTCACACAAATAGACCAATAGGTAGTTACAGTGAAGAGTTGGGATTGTGTAGTCCAACAAAGACTATATCATATTTCTGTTTCATTTGGATCTGCTTACTGCTAAATGACTTTTTAAATGCAATTAACATAATCAAGCTCCTATGGCTGTTTTCTTTGTAATATTCGTGCATAGCATCTTTTAAGAACCACTATATATAATCTTCAACCACCATATTATTATAGGTAAAATTATTATTATATAAGAGAAAGATTGGCGAGGCGACCAGTTATCACTAGTTATCAGTGACCAGTTTCATACTCTTGTGACTCTTCAGACTGATCATAATTACCATTTTAATATAAGTTTATTCTGTATAGTTTCTATAACTATTTATTCTACATAGAAAATAAATCATGGACAGTCTATTTTATTTTAGGTAGTGTTAAGTAGTAATCAACACAATATAAGTTAACACAGTTAAATCTGTATAGTTTCTTGAAATATTTATTCTACCTAAAAAATAAAGTGGACTGCACGTGAATCACACCTGAATGAGCACAAATATCTAAGCTTGACTATACAGTAGATAATGTAGGCCTAGATCATGGGGCGATATTTTAATGTATGATATTGTTTTTATTATGTTTTAAAAGTTTTATAATACAACTGCTTGTCAATTATACAGTATTGTTGTCAAATATTATCTATTAATAAAAATATTCAATTTTATCTTTGTCTTTTCTGGAACCACCAGCTCTAACAATATGATTTTGTCTCCTAATGTGTCAAAATGCACCAAATCAATTCTATTTTTCAAAAATTTCTTGGTGGAGAAATCTCTCAGACGCACCGTGGGAGTGAGCCTTGCACCTATGCACTCCACAGAACTCCTGCATTTTAAATCTCTAACTCGACAGATATTGGCACTGCCGCCAGTTCTCAATTTCATATAAGAAACAAATGCCATCATTGTTATCCTGTCCGTCCGGTTGTTTCATATAGGTGAGGGGTATTTGAGATATTTTATGATGATTGTAAGTTTGCAATACTACAAATTACAAACTCTGTATGCCGTTACTACAGCAGTAGCACCGCCATCCTTTTGGAATTGGGGATACAAATATTGTCAGACTGATAGGGGAGGACAAATTCTGAAGACTCCAGCTCGAGGGTATGAGTGGGTTCTCATGTTAAAACTTCAACGTGCATAAAGAAAAAAAATCAACAGTTGTATTTCAGTAAGTTTATATACAATATGTACAAATCTAATTACAAAAATAACAAATGGAACTGGACATAAAAATAACAAACAATATTTAGTTTCTAGCATTTATAACTCATAACAAAACAACCATTTCATCAAAATATAAGCAGGTTTTCTAATCTGATGACACACAGGTTTAAGTATGTTTAGTCAAACTTCCATGATATGTCACTGTTTCTGTTAAAGGTATGTTACTGCTATAAATGTATAATGTTATTTCACACTATGAATATAGATTAACACCAGACATATTCTTCGCTATAGAGTTAATCTCTTATTTTCTGATTTTCTTCTCAAAGAATGGCAAACATTTTCCTTCAAGTGGGCCACTCATAATACTACAATCAATGGCTTAATTAGGCAGTAATTTTTAGGATATGCCCTCTTCCTTTCAGACAGTAAAAAATGAAATATTTATTCTACTTCCACTGTATTTTCTAATTCCCTCATTAGAAATATTTCTGACCCCTCCCCCACCACGATTAGAGCTCTCTAAAATCTGTCAAGGGACAGGGAACTTACATGACCTTGTCAATGAAATCCTCGCTACGCTACTGAATACAATCAAACACAGCTATCAGTACCGTCCATTCAAATGACTCTTTTTGATTTAACATAGATTCTAGTTATTGATAACTTGGTCTATCGTTCTTTATAATGAGATAAAACAACCAATGTGACACAATCTGCCTGTTTCTTAATCATTTCACCAACTTCTATATGGTTTTTATGGAGAACTCGTTCACCATTCACTGAGTAGATATACTGTCTTACCTGAAATAACAATCATTATTCACATTAGATCTTCTATTCAAAACATTGTAAAGTGTGCTAATACATGCTAATATCGACACTATGTACGCCATCAGAACTTATTATCTAATCATTGTCTATTGTTGAAAATGTAACTCTACAGCTCTAACCAAGAAAATAGCAAAATAAAATTATAAATATCAATTAAAACTTAAGGTTTGGCAGAAAGCATAAGAAATATACCATCTTGCACCTTTTACATGAAGATATAAAGTAACAGATTTGAATGGAAGAACATGTTTTAACAAACGTTTAAAAAGCAAGAAAGACTCAATGTAGCCCTAATGTTTACCTTCAGACCAGCGGAGGCAGCAGGTCCCATAGGATCCACAATCTGAACATAGGTTGGTCCATCTCCTCTAATAACAAACCCATATCCTACACTATCACTCATAATCTATAATAAATACATTATAAATAGAGCTAGTTTCCAAATTGGTTAAATAAAGTCAGTTACAGCATACAGTATGCAATAAGGAAACTTGCCTAGCAAGACAGCAAAATCAGCAAACTCTATTTTCTGTAACATCAAACAATCATCTGAATTACCCTGCTAAAACAATTCATTTTCACTTTTTCAGATAACCAATCCTTTGTCAGAACAGATGGTTTTCAATTTGCTGATGCGACTAAGATTTCAAATATAATTTGAATTGAAGTTTTTTCTATGCACATACAAGGGTTGAAACCTCTCTTTAATCTTACCTTAATGCTTTTCTTTTTATAGGGAGAGTTGGGTTCTTCTAGTTCAAACACAGATACTTGACGAACTATAACTAAAATAAAACAATTATAGATTGAACAGATTAAGCAAACACACATCTTATTTTGAGAAACCACCCCCACAAGATCAGATTCACAGTCACAGACATCTTAATAATGGCAAAGCTTATGAACTATGTCTTAGACCTTGACCATAATAAGCACTTTTGATGAAACACAGAAGTTTTTAAACAATTTGATTGCATTGTTAGATAGTGACAAGAAATCAAGACAAACAGGACCCTTAAAAGATTGTATCCTTATCCTATATATTGCTTAAGTTAAATTATCCTTAAGTTTAGTTATCCTTAAGTTAAGTTATCCTTAAGTTAAGTTATCCTTAAGTTTAGTTATCCTTAGCCTTGAGTTAAGTTACCCTTAAGTTTAGTTTTTGTGAATAAAGCCTCAAGACTTTATTTCAAAACCATATTGACAAGGAGGAAATGAACTGTGAGATAAATACCTGATTTAGGTTCTATTTCACTGTCTGAGTTACTAGAGAGTGAAGATTGTAAGGAATTGATGGAATCACGATGAGACGAACTAATACTTGGACTGGTATTCTCTACACCAAAATGATTGAAATGTATCAATGGCGGCATGTTACCATGACAACTACTACCAGTCGATGATATTGAGCCTGATGTATGACGGCCTCTTGATATATCTGAAATGTTAAATGGAGCTAATGATGGAAACAGATTTTTAGGAAAGGAGGTTTCACTTATTTTCTGCAAATTACACATTGAAACATAATAGTCCTACTGTTCTCTACCTTATACAACAAATGATTGAAATTAATATGAGAAAGGGATAGGTTGATTTCTCCCAAAGTTAGAGACCTAATGCTCTGCATCTTATCGTTGAAAACCAACATACCAAGTATTAAGCAATGAAAGACCTTTTTGCCAGGACAACAGCATTAGCCTTTTTCAATTTAACATGCACAGTCTGTTTTCATCATTGATCAACCTAATGCTTTTTCATGTCCACCCTTCAAATCTACATCACTGACAACAATAAGTGAATATCAATACCAATACCAAAATCGGAAGAGAGGTTTCCATGTTAGCAATCAAGTGTTTTGGCGGCACCCATAAACAGATTACTATACTTACAGTTATGATCGAAGTATTCCAAACCATTATTATTATTATTATTATTACTATAAGTTCTGGAACCTGTTCGTCTCAATCGGAATATATCAGATAATAAATATGGCTGATTAAAATCTATACAGAACTGATATTTATAATTGCCATCTCGAAAATGATAATCATCCGTCACTGAAGGAGAGAATAACAATTAATCTAGGGTGTAATCATGAATATTCATGGGCAGGGCTCTGAGGATGTATTTTCGTGGATTTCGCTGATCAATGTTGGGCAGTAAAACAATGGAACTCACATGAAATAATACTAATAACTCACCATGTTTGATGATCTCTCTCTCCAGTAGTTCTCTCCCTTTCTGAACAGCCTCATTACGGCTGAAGACTACCTCATTCTTGATCATCCAGTCTATTAAACAACTACCAGTGAAGGTATCACGATAAACATGGCCAGCGTCTGTATGATCTCTCATTATCTCCCTACAATTTTTGATCCTAAAAGTAAAAACACAAAAACATGATCTACAGAATTTGGAATCAACCAGCGACTGCTAGCAACTGGCTGGCAAAATGGAAGAATTTGAAAAATTCCAGTTGTCGTCAGTTGCTCATGTTCATTTTACAGAGTTAAACAGAAAATCCAGTGTAAAAAACTAACTATTTTAAATATTCATTACATATAAAAAGTCAAGTACAAACACTTACTTATTGAATATAAAAAGTTCAGTATAAAAACTTACTTATCAAATATAAAAAGTCAGGTACAAAAACTTACTTATTGAATATTAAAAAGTTCAGTATAAAAACTTACTTATTGAATATAAATAGTTCAGTATAAAAACTTACTTATTGAATATAAAAAGTTCAGTATAAAAACTTACTTATTGAATATAAAATGTCCAGTACAAAAACTTACTTATTGAATATAAAAAGTTCAGTATAAAAACTTACTTATTGAATATAAAAAGTTCAGTACAAAAACTTACTTATTGAATATAAAATGTCCAGTATAAAAACTTACGTATCAAATATAAAAAGTCAGGTACAAAGACTTACTTATTGAATATAAAAAGTTCAGTATAAAAACTTACTTATCAAATATCAAATATAAAAACTTACTTATTGAATATAAAAAGTTCAGTATAAAAACTTACTTATCAAATATAAAAAGTCAGGTACAAAGACTTACTTATTGAATATTAAAAGTTCAGTATAAAAACTTACTTATTGAATATAAAAAGTTCAGTATAAAAACTTACTTATTGAATATAAAATGTTCAGTATAAAAACTTACTTATTGAATATAAAATGTCCAGTATAAAAACTTACTTATTGAATATAAAATGTCCAGTATAAAAACTTACTTATCAAATATCAAATATAAAAACTTACTTATTGAATATAAAATGTCCAGTATAAAAACTTACGTATCAAATATAAAAAGTCCAGTATAAAAACTTACTTATCAAATATAAAAAGTCAGGTACAAAGACTTACTTATTGAATATTAAAAGTTCAGTATAAAAACTTACTTATTGAATATAAAAAGTTCAGTATAAAAACTTACTTATTGAATATAAAAAGTTCAGTATAAAAACTTACTTATTGAATATAAAATGTCCAGTATAAAAACTTACTTATTGAATATAAAATGTCCAGTATAAAAGGCCTCAGTATCTTTATCTTCTGTATAACTTCCGTCATCTCGTCTAAATCTATAGAACAATTTCTCATCTTTAAACTGGTGGTCATCACACACTGAAATTTGATAAATTGTGGGTTCTTAATGGACGATATGTAGGGCTGGGCATTATTGGTTCAATAATTCTTTAGGCACAGGAATTCAAACCAAAAGCAATAAGTACAAGACAGGTAACAAATCAGCTTGCTGCATGTTGCTACAAAATCTCTTGAAGAATTGCTTAGGAGTAAAAGAACAGAACAGGGCACCAGAGATTGAAATAAAATTGTTATACAATATACATACCATGATGAAAGATATGATTATCTTGTAAGATATTCATGGCTATTACGGCAGCCTCCCTCGAGTGAATATGACCAGTTTTTATCAACCAATCAACGGTCTGTGTTCCCATAAAACAGATTCTGTACGTTCGGAAGCGATATTTTCTGTCGTGAATAAGATCTTGTGTGTTCATTACAAATCTGAAAGATATTAGATTCAAATTTCATTCAGGTTGAGAAAAAATAATTGGTCTGAATCATAAATAAACTTCATTGAATTTGAGCTCCACTAATATAGGCATTGTGGCAGGTGTTGCCGGCTGCTGAGCCAGGTTTACATTCAAGGGGGGGGGGGGGGCGAAATATCTGAGATTGGCCTAATTTCTAAACTAGTTATGAGATTTTTACCCAAAAAACTTGCTTTCGTGGCTCCCCCTTAGCATAGTGTCTTGAAAGTGACATAGTTTATTTAGACATGTAATATACTTGTGGAACTTCAGTAGGAACACAGGCTGAAATAAGTCAGTGGTATAAAGATAGACCTAGCGGGAAACTCTGAGTAACAACATGTTTCAGGTCTGTTTTAATATTTCTAGTTTAATTATATATATTTTAATATATCTTTATTTGCAATGACAATATGATAATGGATACAGCTTTATAAGATACAATGAGACAATAGGCTAGATGAGAACTATATTAACACTCCCTGATAACAGACTTAGAAGTATAGTATAGAAGTAGAACAGTAGGACATTCGGTCAATGTTAAATATTAATATCAATTAATACTGTCCTACATCTTTTATAATTTCTATACCATGTTATCATTATATCCATATTCCAGCACAGTACACCGTTAGGTGCATTTTCCTAAATTACTTATGATTTCTATACCATGTAATTACCTATCATCCTAGCCATTCAAGTGTAATTTGCTGAAACATTGCATACCATAAAACTGCTCTACAACAAGCAATGTTTGCACTGGGGGAAGATTTTGCAAGGATATTGGCATTAGCCTTCTCTTAATATAACGACATCGTAATTCATTTGATAATAAAAAGGCTTTATACATCCTTCGTTGTCATTCGATCCCATAACAGTGGCATGCAAAAATGTTTAACAGCAGCTTCTTATGCCAAGATTGAACCCTGGCCTTCTAGTGTCCTACTCACTGACACCATTATGGCCTAGAATTACAATCAGTATCAGAATCTTAATACCTACAATGATTAGATTACAAATTATCAACCTCATAACTTCTGTCTGTCAATTTTGATTTGATAATAGTTCAATCTCTATTTTAAATCAACTATTGCATTACTTCAGACCTTATTTTAATTCAACTCTTGAATTGGCCCTATTTAAATTTTAAAATATTGTACTGTAATAGCCCTTATTTCAATTCAATCATACCTCTAATATTACTTACATCAACTTTAAACTTATTCCTATATATACCAATCTAACAAGATGGAATTAAAGAGGATGTAATGAGGTTTTCTAAACTTTTAAAGATGTGTTTCTTAATTTTTTAGTGACAAATTAAGCAATTTTTTTTATTAGTTGGTGTTTCTAATGAATTATCATATTGTATTCTTAGTCATATCAATATGTTCTTATTGCATATAAGTAAGAGTTTTGATCAATCATAAATGTCTATGGAAGTACAGTATGGATAAACCCAAAAAGACTTTTTGACCTTTCTTGAAGGGCCACTCATTGATATTCTGCTGGTAATTCTCTTCTAATTTAGCTATGAATTATGAATTAATTATGGACATGTGAGACAACCTGGTAGTCATTAGAACACCTCTACCTCTATTCATATAAGTATTAGCATTTTCATTTTCATAAATAAAAATAAGGGAACCTATCTTTAAGTCCATCAGAAACACTGATATCATCAATTTGCATCATTCCAATCTTAAGTAAGGTATCTGTGGAAATTCCACTATAAGTAAGTATTTAATGATGTCACTATTGCTAAAGCTGCTATTGATTTATATAAAGACCTTTGCAAAAGTGACGTCTTAAAACGCATAGTTTTAGTAAAATTGAAAGAAAGTCATCTGATTAAAATTGGAATGATGCAAATTGATGTTATCTGTGTCCACTATACACAAATATGTTTTGGAAAACCTTCTTACAATCACTTTAAAGTTTCAATTCTCTCCCTTTACCTCACTCTTCCACCTTGCCTTTTTTTCCTCACTTTATAAGATGCAAAAAGTTGAGGGTAGAAAATGCTGTAGTCAGCTTTCATAACCCTTAATGTTGGCCCACTCATTTTAATAATTTCATTAAACATATAATAAAGATAATTACCTTAACTGTTCACCAATTAACAAGATCTCTTGTTTTACAGATGAGGTGGATTTCGTTCTGGTTCTCTGCATTCTTCTAATTAGGTCTACTGTTTCCCTTCTCCCTGTCTATATCCTATATTACTTCAAACTCGGTTCTTTTAAGATGAAGTCTGTCAGTATTTGTCAATCTTGGCAGTAAAGTTTCTGCTATTTACTCTTGTTTTCTTTCTTCACTGGTATTTCATAAGATTCCAAGCCTGGTTCTCAATCCTGATTATTCAATCTACTGATTTGTCTTGCCAGTATTTCTATTTCCAGTTTTCGCTTTGTTCTTCCTTTTCAGTCTATTGTTTCCCTATTCTATTCATTCAACACTGAAATTTCCGGTCTTCTTTTTTTGTTTACATTTTTTTTTTTTTACTTCTTTAGTCTCCTGTTTACTCTGAATCTCTTCTCAATATGAGATTCAAATTCAGTTTTTATAATGCACTCTTTTCTATAAGCTTATATCTTATGAAGAGTTAATTACTAACTGAATATAGATGAGATACCACACAGCTTACAATGAAGTCCTTGATATTAAATTCTTAATACAATATACCAGTAGACAGTATTAACAGTAAAATGACATTAACAAGGAAGAAAATTGTTTGCTAAACTCCAGATATGTAACTAGTTTATAATTCAAATCCTTAATTATACTAATATAGTATTTTCACTGTTAAAATAGTGCTTAATATATCAATTGTAGAGCAATATATAAATCCTTAATTATATAGAAAGATCAGCATTTTCCACTTCTGTCACATGTCTATACAAATGTATGTAATTCAACCAACTAAACAAGTCTCTAAATCAGTCTTAATCAATCAAATATCATTCTCAAATATCATCCAATAACATCCAATGTTTGAAGAAAATAATTGGTATCATTTGTTTATAAAATATAAACTAAAAAGTGTGAAATTGCAAATCACTTGTTGTCTAAATGGATAAGATTACAACAGCACTGTTCCAACTTTAGATAAGGAATGCATTAGAGTTTTATGTCCTACTTTTCTGCACAAATTTTGTTTTAAACAAAAATAGTCGATAGAATTAACAAAATTGAAGTTTTTCATCCAACTTTTCTGGACAAATATCGTTTTATAAATTGTCCATAATAACAAAATCAACAAAAATATTGTGATTATTTCACAAAATTTATCCAGTGAACAGACAACACAGTGGAACTTGATTTTCAATGATATATCTAGATAATAATTGATATACTAATGTTTATGTACAGTCGAAGTATCTCAAGTAAAATTTTGATATACTTTAAACTTTGACCTCTCTCTTATCAAATTAGAATTTCAAAATAGATGTAAAGAATTGGTAGGGTACAATCCTTTGATTAGGATGACAGTACATAGTATTTAATAACTTGTGTAGGTGTAGAACTAGGACCCTAATATAACCAAGATAAATATATATTATACTACTACTGTATATTTCTGAATATAAATAGTAATAATGAGGCCTGCATTAAAGGAATATTGTACAAAATATTCATGTTAGTCTAAGTAAGGTGATAGTGGAATATGCCTTTTTATCACTCACTATTTTGGTGTCTGTGTTATGCCATCTCCAACCTCAAATTCTTCTTCAACAAGGTGTGCGCATTATATACAGATAAATGAATTTTTCCAGATTTTGATGGGGTAAAGAAGGGATGAGTATTATATTAGGAAATATACGGTACATACATCAATAATATACAATATTTTGATACACTGTAATATGATATTATATTCTACTGCAGTTGTTCTCTTAAGATGCTACTTTAAACCAATCAAAGCATGTCATAATGGACGCATTTCTTGCTAACAATGACCAATTGGGGATAGCTAAAACCAAAGTAGACCAATTTAACATATCTTTGAGTTTCGCATTCTCACAATTCCTCTCTTTTAGCAAGAAATGCGTCCTACAAAACAATTGACTTCTTTAGAACCTGACTTAAGTAGAAAAATTGATAGATTTCAATGAAGAAAAATTATCAGCAAAAAAATGAAAACAATTTGTAATTTAATTTTAATTATAATTCAGAGGAAAATTTTCATAAAAAAAGAAAATGGAATTGTAAGCCAATTTTAATTAGAATACAAGGGGAACTACAACTTTAAAGATACAATGATTCAGTAAAATTAAGGATTGTCTCATAGATAAGACTAGTCTGAAACTACCTGACACTTTCCAGTCTGTAGTAGATATATAATCATTATTTCATCTGATGACCACATACATATAATGTATAACTTTTTTCATATGTAAAGTTTATTAGCTGCTACCAATGCTACCACAAATTTGTGATATGTACTCCTCAATTCTAAATATTGTTCAAGTCTTAAACCAAAGTATTGTCAAACTGTGATTTTGAATCTCATGTTTCATTTTGTGGATAGGATTGTTACGATTTTCATTTTGAAAAGTTCAGTGATTCAACTAAAAAGAAGCCACAGTTAGATTTATGAAGTTATGTGTCCCTCTTGTTTCAAAATATGACTATGATAAATAATTCAGACAGTAGTAGTAGAAACTGGGAGTTTCGGACTATGAAAATCTAATCAATGTTATCTATAATATATTATACTCAAAATAAATAAACATAGGATCGATATCTCTCAATACATATCTTATTCTTATGTATCTTACTAATTCAATAATTGACAAGAATATACATAAATTACAGAATAAAGCAATTCATACAATGAAATGAGTATTACGCTCTACTTTTCTGAGCTATAAAAGGCATTGCACAATATCAAAGACATAAATTAATGAAATTTGGAACATTTAAACCAAGGCAAAACAAAATGTAAAATGAAATAATCGATAAGTTTGAATAAACACTTGATCTACCTTTAATATACCCTATTCCATTTGCATATCTTTGGTTATAATTGGATAACAATTGCATACTATGTAGAAATGCAACAATAAATTTTGAAAATATAAAAGTAGTCAAATGAAATAATCATATCACTCTACAATTGATGTACGGTACATCTTTAACAATGAAAATACTTATATTGGAATGAAATAATTAAATGGTTTGAAATTCTGGTGAAGATGGCGGACTTCTTAACGTCGTCAATGGCACTTTACTAAAGACTGGATGATCACTACTTATTTCACTTTTTTCTTTTGACATTTTCTCTTCGTCTCTTGATTTGTCGTGTTTATGTTTATGTTTGTGCTTGTGTTTATTTTTTTTCTTCTTCTTTTTGGGTTTATGAGATCTACCGGAGCTTTCCCCATCAGGTCCTGGTTGAGAATTGCTGGAAGGTTTGGTGAGATCTGGCAGGGGGTTACTGGGAGCTGACAGGTTACACAGTATATCAATCGATTGACTACTCTGGGTTGAAGCAGGAGGCACTTGAGATGACGTCTGACTGTGGGATGGGGAACTTGATTCTTCACTCAAACGACTCAAGTCTTCTTTCGGTTCAGGTTGCTTTACGAATGCTGTGACCTTCCCTTCAGAATCAATTTTGATTTGTTTCGCTGGGGTGGCACCACTTTCAGGTTTTGTTGTTTCTAATCCAGTCGAAGACTTCACAAAAGATAAGAAAGCAGATTCATATTGGGATTTAGGATTAGCTGGATTTTCAATTTTCCGTTTTGGAGTGACAATGATCTCTCCTGGTTCTCTTCTAGATTGGCGATATATGTTCTCTTCTGTTGATAATTCTTCTTCAAAAATATCATCTTGAAGTTTTTCAGGTACAATAGCAGGATTCAAAAAAGTTGTTTTCTGTTTCAAATTCAGCACCATCATATTTTCAGGAATAGGTACACAAGATGGTCGCGTTCTGCCATATAAAATGTAATAAAAATCAGCTACACCACAACGTAAACGACTATCACAACACAATGTTGAGTTCATCAATATCCAGAGCCTGTCTACCAGCTCCATTGTATTCAGAGAATTGCTGTCACCTTTCTTAAAGGGAGGATTATCCACCAGTAACATCAATACTTTGTGTCTTATGACAGTGTCTTTATCAGTTTCCACCAAGTCAAGGAGCCACTCTAATATAGACTTGCTATGTTCAGACTTAACATAATCTACTAATGCTGTCAGAGCTGCCAGGCGTACGTCCATAAATACACCATAATTAGCATAAGCTTGAAAAAGGTCAGGATCATTTGGCAGGTGTCCAAATTTCTGCATTGTTCTGATTAGTTTCAAACAGCTCACAGTCACTGTATGTCTATAACAGGGCAGCAACTTTTCTAAATTTAAACATCGAGTACACTCCTCTAGAATTAACCTCATATCAGTGCTCAGGTAATCTGTGCTTAATCCAGGTCCAGAGAGAGATACTGTGGTAACAGCAGGAGTTACAGTCTCACACAGAGCTTCAATCAGAGCAGCTCTGTAATAATTATCAGAGTATTTATTCTTACTGTTATCATTATACTTAAACAAATCAATTAAAAATCTCATCACCTCCATAGGACAAATACTGTGAATATTCCTCAACTGGGCCATTGCTTTTGGCATAGTCTTTAACAAGAAATAATGTTGAAAGTTATTGAAATTATTTTGTCTGATTATAGAAGGGCATGAATGAGATCCAAAAGTCTTTCTAAATATAGTCATCATTGCTGGTGGCCCCGCCCAACTGCTGACCATTGAGTTGGCAACGCTTGACAGGCAGAGACAGGCATCACATCGCACCTTATAGTAACAAGAGTCATTCTCTATTGTGTCAGTTAATGCCAATCGGGTAGCAGGTGTCCCAAACTTGTACAGAGCTTCAATGGCTTCTTTCTGAGCCACGACGTCTCGTTCATAGCGGAGTTGATACTGCCACATATAATCTGGTTGCTCCCATGCACACTGACGAAGCGTGTTCAACTCTGGATCTAAACGTAGCCATAAGACAGGCGAATCAGCATCCATTGCACTCAAATCCATATCTACCTCCTCTCCAGTCATCAATGGAATTTTTTTCTTTTTATTCCTTCGGCTTTTAGAATGACAAGTTATCTCAAACTTTGTTTTATTTTCTTCAATTTTAAAAGTGTGGTTGAAAGATCCATCTAATTCCTGTATGGTAACTGTTAGAGGACCTACGTATTTCAAAGCTCCTTTAGAACTGTTGTCTTGTTTAATTTCCAACTCCACCACATTTCTCTTTCGATTAAACACAAAATTTCCATAAAACCTAGCACATCCACTCTGATAGACCCATTGTTCAAGGAAAGGTAAAATATCTTTCCCTGTCACAGTAGAAATGATTTTTAAGAAGGAATTAGTAGACAGTAACATATTTGTCCAATTGTTGTTTAAGAATTTTTGTTGAGAGGCAGTGTAGGCCAGAGATAGTAATTTATTCAAAGCTTGCAGGATTAATTCAGTTCCAATTCTATGTTCCAGGATACGTATTACCAGGGTAGCTTTTTTGTAAAACATCTCGGCATACATTGGAGAAATGGTATGAGGATTCTTAGTGGAATAATGAACATTGGATTCCTTTTTCGTAGGATCCAAAACGATTCCACCAACTTTATTCTCATAATCAGCAACTTCTTTCAAAATCTTGTTGATTTCGTATCGGAATTCATTATTGCCGAAAGTTCTTTTGATAAACAAAGTTGATAGATATCCAGCTATGCCTTTAGGAAGCCATGCATCAGACCAACCATCCATTGAAATAAAGGTACCAAAGAATTGTTGAGCGACAGCCTGGGCCATGAAATTCCTGGTGTGGAAAGTCTGGTCAATAATTCTTGAAGAGTGAAGTAAATTGGTACTAAATATTGTCATGGTGGCATAGACACTCACATCGGCATAGCTTTCATCCACAAATACTTGTTTATAATACGAGTATGGATAACGACTGGATAACAGTTCTTCATAGAATTCAAAAGCTTCATGAATATAGCCTGTAGTGTGTTTTAAAATACCACTTAAATGTGGTAAACAAAAGTGAGTCACTTCATGCATGTTAGGATCTACTAAAATCTCAAATGGACCAACAGCAATGGCGATATTAGGAGCACTGACAGGGGTAGATATGTAATAGTGGAATGTCTTTTTCATCAAACAAGGGGAATAAACCACTTCTATCAAATCTCCACAAGACACGGCCGTCATGTCTCGGTGACAAGTTATCTCAATTTTCCACGTGCACGGTTCACAGAAGGTGTCAATGCACGGAAACCACAATCTTGACGAATTTTCATGACCGTATGAAAACATGTGAGCACCTCGATCAGCCATATCATCATTGATGTCAGGAACCACAAAATGAATTCCACCTTTCGGATTCTCCAATGAATATTCTATGCAAATTCTGAAAGGTCGAAGTTCAGCTATAAGTGGAATTGTTTCTGGTGGCATCTTGATGGTTACTTCACCATTGACATTGTCAGCATCCACTGCATTCATAGCTGATAAATGACAGTTTTGAAAGAAGTCTAGATTTCGTTGTTTGGCATCGCCTTGACATATTTCTTGAGTTGGATCATTGTAAAGGAAAGCTGCCTCCCACTGATCATTGATACAGATACGATAAATACACCCTTGTTTAAAATTTACTTTAACTCGTTTGAGATCAGGTCGTAAGGGATGGATTGTCAAATCTACGTAGCCGATCACTGATCTTTTCTCAAAATTTACTCCAGTCAGGCAAATTTTTTGATGTGAGAGTTTATAAGGTCTCTGCTTGTCTGCTTTAATGTCTTTCTTCATGTTGATAGCACAATTGGAAACAGAAAGATTTTACTAATACTGCTTGAATCTAGATTTATTTGATGTTAGAATGTTCTTGGAATTGTTTTTGTTTACATTTTGTTTACTAAAATTATTCAAACGAGATTTGAAGGTCTAAATCAGAACGACATTTACTGCTTCGTGCACAACTTGTAAATCTATGCTAGATAATAGTTAGCTGAGAGTTTATAATTGTTTCTCGGTTGAAGTTATTGGAATATTTTGGAAAACATTTGATTGTTTTCAATTTCACGACTATTTCATGGGCGCAGCCATTTTGAATAGATGGCGTTGTCCGTAAAGACTGGACAATCTTGACTAAAAAGCGCGCTAATATGGATGATATAGAAAGCGAAAGTTGTCTTCACAGGTTGTAATTTCTACTCACTATTTGAATAGAATTAGATTGATTTTTACTCATTAACCATATTTGAGTACAAATCTTTTATAGCGGCCAGAAAATTCTCATAATACGCACGAAATCTTCCTTGCTCTTAGAAAAGACAATAACAGTATATTTCAGACTAATTGATGGAGTCTTTACGGTAAAACCTGTGGATTACGACCAGCATTGTTAAGTTCTTGCTTGTTGGATTTTAGGCAATTAAACCACCATGCATTTTGAAACATTACTACATCTGTCAGATGAAATAGCAATATGATGATAATTTATGATTAACTTTGTTGTTATATTGTAGATCACTAGAAGATGTGGAATCAGTGTTAAGTTTTGCTAAATTAGAAAGAAGTGATATAAAACCCAATACACAATGTGTTGTATTCAGTGAAGAACTTGATAATGATAAGGTCAAATTAATGGAATTAGATTCTAATATTCTACAATGTCTAACAGTTGGTGACAGGTGAAAAATTATATATATTACATTTTTGTATATACTGGTAGCTACATATTATGTAGTCCTACATCACAATTTTGGAGAATTTTTAAAATGCCATTTGGCAATATTCAATTGTTTTGAAAATTATTACACATACTTGGTTTTGTACGTAGAAAATATGTCTCCCCAGCTTAGATGCAAGCATAGATCATTATATTTAATAGGTCTATAGGGGTATTTGTAGTTGCAGTTTCACACTCAACTTGTGCTTTTTAAGAAAGACAATATCACTGCAGATACAGTTCATACAAAATTATTTCATTCTGAATCAACAGTGGTTCCTCCCTCATATTCACTGTTTGGAGGAATTTAACTCTCTTCGAATAAAGGAAAAATTAGGACAAGGAACTTGAAAGCAGCCTGTGCTGCATGTTTATGGCGCGTGTGGCATCAGGTAAGGTGTGCTCACTCTTCAAGACACCTGATACCACTTTGATTATGAAATACTTAATCACTTATGATTGATGTACTTTTCAATGTGAAAAGTTCATTAGCTGCTACCGATGTATTTTCAATATCGGGTTTCTTTTTGCAGTTATTACTTGGTATATTTATTAACTGTTCTATATTCTAGAGTTGTAATAAGGGGAGATAAAGAGGATGGAGCTGTTCTATGTACCCTAGATAAAACCTATGATATCAAGGAAGCTGAAACGTCTAATTCATTATTAATAATACCAGATCTAAAATTTAGCCAAGATTTACCATCAGAGGGAGATGTCCATCTTACTTTTAATCAGGTAAGGTCAAAGGTCAAACCCAAGAAGATTCATTCATTTTATTTCAAATGATATTAAGTGGACTCCCAATCTGTTTCAGCATTTTTCTTCCATCTTTAGGTTAGGGTGGTGGCTCAACTTGAGTTGAGATAGTACCTTCAGATTTTCAACCTAGTTTCCCCCTGTCATTCGAAGGGCCAGACATGGAAAAATCATCTAGTCCTCCAGGGTATTTAGCCTTTATTAGAGACATCTGGTTGTGTTTTAAGATATCTTCTCTAATATGAACATATTGATCCAGGTAACCTCAGTATTACAGACCTACTATGAACTCCGACCCTGTAAACCTAAATTAAAGAAATTAAAAGAAGTATTAGAAAGAAATCCCTATAGTGGTAAAGAATGTGAAAATGATGAACACCATCAGGGTAAAAAGGTAGGCAAATATCTTCTCATGTAGAGGTGAAATTTTAGAAGTGAAAGCAAATACTTGGTTTTTGCTTTGATGCTTTTGAATCATGTAAAAACTTATAAATTCTGTGAGGTAAAGTATACAAAAATATTTTTAACTTTTGATCATAATTTCATGCTCAATATGATATTCTTCCACTGAACTTCCACAAGAATTTGGTAGGAATAAAAATCACTGATTTTGCAGTACCTGTAGCTGTACATTAAGTCACTTAATGAAACTGAATGTTTATTCTGTAATATATTAATAATGGATTTTGATGTATATTTCAGTATACATTGAATGATTTATTAGATACAATACAAGCTAGTGAATCAGAGATATTACAAGCTCTTCATCAATTTAAAGCTTGTCACATAGATGGTAAGTGTATGACGCAAAATTTAGTAGCGTTTGTTTTGACTGTAGAACAAATTTGGTATAATCTCACAAAAAATTTTTTAGTTTCTGATCTTATCTTGACTTAAGGCAAGGCGAATGGAGTAACTAGACAAAAAACCAAATATCTAGAATTTTAATTCATGTAGCTCAAGGGCCTTATTCCCCAAAACTTTACTTAAATAAAATCCAGATTTTAAGAAATACAAGGTTATCTGATTGGATAACAAAACAAAATTTAAAATTGACTTAAGTGATTAACCAATCAGATGACTAGAACACTAATATCATCTTTAGACCCCAGGTTTATCCATTTTGATCACCAATAATACAGTCACAGCTTTTAAGCCTTTATACAAGGTCAAATAAGATTCGAAGGATAATTTGAATGAATTTTGTTTTATATTTGTTAATAGGTTATTGGAGATTACTGGAGTTTGATTTTTTAACACAAGTATTAAATCATGTTCTACAGTTAATAGATGAGAATGATTGGTTAGATTCTGGTATACCTTTAGAAGAATGTTGTCAGACTTTACAAGATCTCTTTCCCAGGTAGGCTCATTCTAGACTAACAAATCTTGACCTACTAAATACCACAGAGACATGATAGGGTTCCTCTTGGGAAGGGTCTTAAATATAAAGTCCTTTTTTATGGTTGAGTTGAGTGTTGTTTTTTAAATCTGTAATAAATATGTTTATTTATAGGTGTGTAATAAGCCATGTTGTAGAAACTTACTGTGATAAAAATACTACGTCAGATGGTATGTCAATTTTCATCATAATATTCCTTATGTTTCACACCTTTCTTATACAAGCTATCCCAATTTCAAGCATCCTCATTGTTGCTATCATGACGAAAATCTCCACATTGCACACTGCATGGCATTACCTGTCCTCATTAGCCTAAACAGGTGCTAGGAAGGACATAAAACTTTATTTCATTTATTTCCATTTCACGTTTTAGCTGTTGTATATAAAATCAGTGAAGATAGAGTTTGTAGATTTTTTGCTGAGTTATTACTACGTGGATCAGGGCAGGTAGGCACAGAAAATCATATATTATAATTGAATTGGGCAGGTACACCATCCATTCAACCAATTTTATCTTAGTCTCAGACACAGGAAACTGTTCAGCTGAGCTAATCAGTTATAGTGCTCTCAGCTTACCATTTAAATTTGAGACTTCTTATCTGTGTGTATCCATTATTTACCATGTTTGACAACTCCTTTTGAGACTTCATCAGGTAGAAGAGCTTTAATAATAAAATAGACAGTGAAATTTCTAGTTTGAGGTATATTTGAAGGGATTATGTGATATTCATACAGGTCTAGAGATTCTGAAGACTATTTACATATATTCAAGACTCAAATCAACCCCCCAAAATACTGATTGTTGCGAAGGTTGATCGGATTATTCATTGGGCATAATTGATCAAATACAAATCAATTCATACCCTTGAATGTTATATAGAGAAATTTTCTTTGTCAAATGAATCAAATATTATGAAAGTGACTTGTTTTTCAGTTTAATTATAAAGAATTTTTAGAAGTTTGGCAACAGAGCGTACCTGAAGGAATGAAAACTGATACTTCACAATTAGAGGTCAGGTATTTTTGCCAGGGTCATAGAAACTAGCTCGGAATGTGAATTTTGGTTATGATCACTCTTAAAGATCCATACTTATTTAAACAAGGTTATCTAATGGTGGGATCCTCTAGAACCCAAGTGACCAATGCTTAGAGGGTTGGCCAAGGGCCTAGCTGGTAAAGTCCTTGTGAACTTACTGATCAATGGGAGTAGTATTGGCCAAGGCGATGGAAATGATCATTGGGACCCATGTTCTCATGATAGTGATCATTTACAAGAGGTTTGTCCAAGAACCAGATTATGGAATGGATGCTCAGGAAACTAATTTGTTCTTTAAAATATCAATGTTTCTTTTTCATCAGGGGCTGGCATTAACAAATCTGGACTGTAATATTCCTGTTATTTGGCATTTTCCTGTTGAAGATTTACCAGAAGATATTCAGGAAAGATTTGAATTCCTGTTTAAAACTCGAGAAAAATGGACACGAGATGACATCACTCCTTATATCAAGTTAGTACTGTTGTTTACAATTCTATATTTATTTTGAATATCTGCAAGATTATATATACTTTTTGTCCGATAGATCTTTGCTGGTTTTTCCGTTATGACTTGAAAAATACAGTCAAATCAACAGCCCTGTTACCTCATATACCAAAATATCATTGTAATTCATGATCTATTTGTACAATGCCCATTAAATATTCATGGTACATTGCAATAATTCTTTATCTACATTTCTATATATTGATATGGGTAGAAAGAAATGGTCCTTGGCTCAAGAAAAACCTTATCAATATATTGATATATCGTGTTTAAAGAAAAGATTAGAAGTCTTGTCCAGCTATTTATCATGCCTCCAAATATCTTAGATTGTTGAGCAGGTAACTAGCCATAACATACTAGCCATTTTCTGTGACCTGAATGTATTATCAAGGTTTCTTTTTCTGTATTGTAGAGACTTGACGACAGAGAAACTAGATGTTGGTGCTCTGTTAACCAGGTATGCTAGAGCTTCCATGCAAAATGGTATTAAAGTCTTCAATTCAAGAAAACAAGTGACAAAATAAATATTTTATACTACTGTATCATTTGTTCCCTTAACTTGCTAAAGACATTGTCAAAATGACATCAAGAATTACATAGAAAGAACGCAAGATCAAGTGTTGGATCTCAATAATAATTTCTGATGTTCAAAGTAAATTTGGGGTTCACTATCTCCCGACTATGCTAAAATCAGATTTTTCAATCAGATACACGTCATAAGAACTGACATGGAAAAAGTTTTGATGTATTAGAGTTTAGTGTTGCTAGCATGAGATGTGAACTTGTCAATCAGACAGTAGACAAGGCCAACTCGACAGATCTACCGATCTGGTTAAATTTGGCTCCACTGTATTAGCTCAATAAAGATCATAACTTTACCATATGATTTATCATAACTATCACCTATACAGGGTCTGATACCTGAAGTACTGTTCTTCTTCTTTCTAGTGAAAGGTTAAAATCAGACATAGGGCTGACTCTCTCACAAGCCTCGGAATCAGAATTGTTCTTAGCATGTGTGGGATTGGAACCCACAGAACCTAATAGCCTAGCGGATGACACGCTACCGACTGAGCTATTATACAAAACTTATTACAAACATCACAATTATGAAAATTGATCATCATACTTTAAACACAATCATTTTTAGTAATATCAAAATTTATTTTCACCATGTACAATGTATCAAAATTTAACAAATTAACAAATATACCATAAATACAATTATTATAAACAATCAACTTGAAATCAAAACATTTTGCTGCTATGTCAATAAATTTTATGCTTTTTTTATATATCATGACTATTTAGATATAACAAATAATTGTAGCGCAATGCAAGTTAACTCCAAATGAGGCAAGGGAGGTTGGGTAGAATGGAAAAATATTAACATAATTGAAAAACAAACACATTTGAAGTTTGGGTGTCTATTTAAAAGTAAAATATTTCTCTCCATTCTGATAAGTTCTCTAGATTGTTTGAATTGAGTTCTAATAATAAATGGAACAAGTATATCCCTACAAACAAACTAGAATGTTATTCCGATTCATGCCGTTTCACTTTTAATAATACTCAGAATAGCATCAGTTTGGTTTCCATGTTTCTTCAAATGATCATTATATAGCCCTTTATACATAAATTCCTGACTACAAACATCACATTTATATGGTTTCTCTCCAGAATGAATTCGTTGATGAACTTTCAGATTACCAGCCTGATTAAATGATTTATTACAAACATCACATTTCCAATCTTTCTGAGCTGTGTGAATTCTTCTATGTCTGTTTAAATCAGCATGTAAATTAAACATTTTACTACAAACTTCACATTGAAAAGCTCGTTGATTTTCGTGAGATTTGGTATGTTTTTGTAAGGCAGAGCGACTAGTGAAGGCAGCAGGGCAGACTGAACATTTAAAAGGTTTTTGTCCAGTATGGGTATTGATGTGACTTTTTAACTGGTCTCTATTAGTATAAGCTATACCACAATATTGGCAGACAAAAACTTTTCGTTCCTCTTTTGTTAGATGTCTTTGAATATGATTCCGTAATAATCGACAATTATTAAATTCTAAGTGACAATGTGGACATTTTTTGGGGATAGTTGTATCCCGAGAATGTTTCCAAAATAGAGATTTATTTGGAAAACTTTCCCCACAACCGCCACAAAATTCCTGCTTCCCTTCTTCATGTTCGTCTTTTAAATGTTTGAGAAAATCAGAACGGCGCGTGAATGATTCTGAACACTTGAGGCAAAAATGAGGTTTTTCTCCAGTATGAATTCTCAAATGTTCAACTAGAGATACTTTGAACTTAAAAAATCTACGACAAATTATACATTGCAAACCATTTTCATCATTAAAATGTGTCTCACAATGACGAGCCAGTTCCAATATGGTGGCATGAGCACTGTTACATTTAAAACAATTTAAAGTTTTGTCATCTGGATGCTCGAGATTAAAATGATTGGTCAAGTCAAATATAGTATCAAAAGTTTTATTACATGTGAAACACTCGCGTTTATGAGCTTCTTCGTGGAGTTTCCATTCTTTCATATCTCTAAATGTTGAAGGACAAAACTTACACTGAATTTGTTTACAAAATTTCATATGGAGAACCAAATACGCCTCACGTAAATAACTTCTATTACAAATGTTACATTCATATCGTGTTGGCTCTTCTAACTTTTGGTCAGTTTTGCTGTTGAAATCGTTGTGTTTTGTATCGATGTGTTTTAGTAAAATATCATCTGTATTAAAACTTAATTGACAGATGTCACACATATGATTTTGTTTCATGATATGACGTGTTAAATGACGTTGAATATAAAAAACCTGATCATCACATTCCTTACACTGTATCAGATCTCGATTCTTAGTAGATTCTCTTCTTATCTTGTTTACCATCTTTCTCTTTTTCACTGAAATATAGAATAATTCATGACACTAAATTTGAGACAAGGGTCAGTGATGGAACTTAACAAATGAGGTAATTGATGAGCACCTCAGCTCAACTTTCTTATTTTAGAGGGTATTATGCACTATGCCCCCCTCCTAAATTAGCCACTGTCTCGAGAATTTTGCATCCAAAACACGTCAGCAGCATCAGATAGAATTTTATAAACACAATTTCTCTCTAGACATAATTATATTTAATAACAAGTTGATTTCTTAAAAACATAATATCCTTCTTAACAAAAATCTTGTAAATAAAATTATATATAATAATTTATAATAATATCGTAAATATTACAATTGTAAGAACATCCATAATCATTACTTTCACTAGAATCCTATACATCCAATTGTTTACCTACATGAAATGTAATAATTAGATAATACACATGTAATATACATTTAAGGCCATTTCTGTTTCCAGGTTAAATTTGTTTGATTTGTTCTTACACTCGAGTATGACTCAGAACATTAACAAGAGTAGTTTTAGAATTAGATGTATAATACCAGTAAGCATATGATAAGCAATAATAATCCAAATTTATGACAATGTTTTCTATTCTTATCTCAAAATAAAGTGGATTATTTGTGTTTATATGCATTAATATCTTTACTCGACCATACTTGTAATAAGCTTTCAAGGTGTCAAGCATGAGGTTCAAACTATAACCACAAATTATTCCAAGCACCTGTTAAAATATTACAAGATATATTCATATTATTCACTGTCATGTTAAACTAGAAGTAATTTTGTTGATGTTTTTTCACATGATCATTCAGAATCCCACTATACATAAAATCTTTCCCACAATATTGACATTTATAAGGTTTGACTCCAGTATGAATCCTTTGATGAACTTTTAAATTTCCACCTTGAGTAAAGGCTTTATTACAGATATTACAGTGAAAATCTCGCTGAGCACGATGTGTTTTCATGTGTCTTTTCAGATGCATATTAGTATTGAACTGTTTACTGCAGATATGACATTGAAATCTACGTAAGTTTAAATGAGAAGCCATATGCTGCTTTCTACCCATATCTGTAGTATAAGACTTATTACAAACATCACATTTATAAGGTTTGATTCCACTGTGTGTAACCACATGACGTTTCAATGTTCCACTACACGCAAATAATTTCCCACAAAGGTCACACACATATTTTTTACCAGATACGTCCGTCATGTGTAATGATCGTTTATGAGTCAACAGATTACGACAACAAGTAAATGTCATAGTACATTCATTGCACGGCTTTAACGTGACTTCGTCCTCAATTTGCTGATGTCTCTTCAGCAGCCATTTTGTTTTAAATATGACCCCACAGCCACCACAACGACCTTTGTTCTCACTGACAATTTTATGAATGACGTCATTATGTTTGATGAAGGCTTGAACTGTCTTAAATCTCATTGGACAGTTTGGACAAGGAACTTGTTTATAAACACTGTGAATATGTAAATGATCGTACAATATATCTATGGTTGAAAACTGTCTATGACAAACAAAGCACACATGTGCATTATCGTCGTTAACATGTGTCCCATAATGCTCTGCTAAATCAGAAAAAAATTTAAAATGTTCGTGGCAGATGGGACAATGTAAATATTGTTCATCTTCGTGTATATGATTTTGATGAATATCCAGGAGCACCTTTTTGTCGAATGTCTCGTTACAGATCAGACAATGATATGGATGGGTTTCTAGATGTTTGATATGATCGTTTCCATTCGAAAAATATTCTTGACAATATTCGCATTCATATTCCTTATTGTGATGTTCGGCACTTCGATGAGTTTTCAAATGAAATAAATTAGTGAAGATTCGAGGACATCCTCCACAAATAAACTTATCATCAATATTTGGATTGGAAATAGGTTCGTTCCTATGTTTCAACTGAAAATGTCTTTCCAATAAATTTTGTCCTTCGAAGCTGAGACCACAGTGAGGACACAAGTTAACTGAGTCGACTGCATGAGATTTCAGATGGTGGTTAATTCCCATTTTCTTGCTGAATTTTTCATTGCATTCTGTACATTGAAAATTCTGTCCTTTCCTACGGAACATTTCTCCCTCTTGACTGGAATTCTTTTTGGTTTTCTTCAAATTAGTCTCTTTACTTGACTTGCCTGAAATGGAGAAAGTCAAATTGACAAACAGACATCTCAATGATGATTCAAAATATGTGGGATTTTGGTCTTTATTTGTATAAAGTTCAAATAATAAACTTATGCTATTCAGACCTTAATAAAAACACTTAGTAAGCAATATTTTCAAGTGGAGTGGATGTCAATCACAGATTGTCATCATGTAGGTGAGCATGCCCTGCCATATAAGCAACACCTAGCTATGAATTTATTCTTTATCATGTTTAATAATTTCTTTAAATAAAATTTTGAGAATAATGAGCTGGTGTAATATATATGTATAAATAGACCAAGTACTAACAACCTGAACCACAAAACAAAACCAGAAATCCAAAACAACATAATGGCAAAACATAGGTAGCAGCTAATGAATTTTTTAACATAGGAGTTATCAATTGTAAGTGACATGCAACATCACAAACAAAAGTCAAGGCCATAAAGCTGTGTAACTGCGACCTTAATATACAGTTGCCAAAAAAGATAAAAAGTGTTAAAAATCTATATAGCTTATTAATAAATAGAAAATACTAAGCTTTCAACTGACCTTTTCAATTTGAACTGTAGGATGATCTTCAGAGGAAAATTTAACAGAACAGCTTTTAAAAATCTTTTTAAAAAACGGTTTTAGCTCATTAGACGATGACTGGTCGCAGTTAACACATTTCTATTTTTCTATTTACTTCATGCAGGACTAACACTACAAACACTTAGTACTTGGGGGTGAGATTAGACACAGGATCGACTCTCAGAGGCACTGGCACAGGCTCCTTATTGCCTAACAGATGACAATCCAACTCACTAACAACTGATCTATTCCACTGTCACATAAAGACAGTGTTCCAATGACGTTGTTAGCAACTATATATTTATAGAGCCTGGTATGGGCTTAGGACTAGGGAAATTTTATATTGTGATTAGGGCTGCAACTATTCACAAATGAGATGCAATCGTTACCATTAGATCTATTCATTGCAATGAATAAAAAGAGTCTTGATACATAGGCAAAGTAGTTTTTACAAAGACAAAGTTCAATCATAATGGAATTACCATCAAAAATCTGTTAGAGAGAAAGGGACTAAAACTAGTATTAATTTTATACTGTTAATTCATTGACAAAACAAAATTCATATTCAACAAGGGTTGAACGACAAAAGAACCACAATTTTAAAAAAAGATTACTAAACTAACCTTTAGGTTCTTTGGGAGCATAAGCCTCAGCCTCAGATCGGGCTGCATCATCTGCTTCATCATCATCATCATCATCATCCATAGTATAATCAACATCATTCTCATCATCAACGAAATCATCATGATCATCATCCAAAGGATTAGATAACTCTACATCTTGAGGTTTAACAACCATGAAATTAGTCACTGTACCATTGTCGCTGTTTAAGATGGAATGATTAGCTGTAGTTTCTGGTGATGCCAATCCAACATTTGATAAACTTGGTAACTCAGGTATGATTATCAGCTCTTGTTGCTGGTCTTCGGGAGTTGGATTTGAAGCTGCAGCTACATCTTTATCACCTGCAATATCCATCAAGTTGTTACCACTACCCTCCATACAATGAACATCCATGCTACCATCCTGATCAGGTTTTTTATCAGCATCACTGATACTAGTTACTGCTTTGACTGATCTCTTGCTGGCAGATCTTGTTGTTGGTATTTGAACTAATAAAGTATTGGTCTTTTCTTGCTTGATGGGTGTTTTAGGAATGTGATCTCCCTCTGAAAGAAATGTTTCTCATTAGTGAAAACCTAAAAAGCAAGAGAATTGGAAATGTTGTAACTGGAAAGAAGGGTTCAAGTCAATCACCAAGAATAAAACACTCGAAATTTCTTCTTTCTTGACAGAGATTCAAACTTAGGGCACTTCATAGCTGTTCAGAGATATGATGCAGACAGCTGTCCAAAACAATTACAGTGATAGGAATTGAAGTACATGTATTCAGAAAAAGCAAATGAAAATTTTTCACGACATTTAGTCATTCCAAGCTTAATTCTACAAAGTTACAAATGGAAGAAGAATATAAAAATTACCATGAAAATCTTCTTTTTTCTCTGTTTTTATGATAACTTGTGTCTGCTCAACTACAGTTGAATCTACAAATCAATGATAAATAATTTGCATTAACTTTACAAACAAGTAGACTGTAAAGTCTGTAAGCTCCCAGGAGCAAAAGACTTGTACTATTAATGTGCTTACTATGGCTCACTTGTTGTTCATCTGTTGCAAGACTGGTTTCATTTACAGATTCTTTTAAATATAAAATAAAAAGAATATATAATCCTATGATATCTGTACCTATTAATTTCTGTAAAAACTCCCTCTCTTCTCTAATCAGTTGATTTAATTTAGATTTCCTTGTATTAACATCATCATCAGTGCTACAGAGTTCATTAGTCACCCTCATAAGACTACTGAGTTCAATATATAGTTTACTAATAGTCCAGTTATTATTGACACTGTAATGTCTTTCTAACAGTTCTATTCCACGTAATCTACCCCTCTTCTTCATTCTCGTCGTCTTTTTTCAGTACCTGACAGGACCTAAAATGAGATAAAGCATTTAAGCCTATGGACCATGATCACACTTTACACTGGCAATGCAGTGGTCTCCTTCCTTTTTAATTCACTCAATTCGAGTTCTGGGGAGAAAACGAAATTCAATTATTGCGATAGAGGTGAGAATTGATAGAGATGAAAACCACTACCTACTGGGACAAGAGCATGGGGGTGGGAGGAGATGAAATCACCTGTAATTGGGGTGGAAATCATCGAAGGTGGGCACCACTAATGGGATGAAATCACTAAATTGAAAAGGGGTTGGGAGGGGGAGGGGGGGCACAATCACTTTAAGCCAGTATGGCCTTCACAGTAGCCTAATCAACACGGACGCTGATCAACTCAACAAACTCAAAAGCCAGTCAAATCAGAAACTCGTTGACTGTGGACGTGGGACACTGTTTCCATTCAAAGGTTCCCAAATTTTAACCGATGCTGGAAAGATTTATTATCCAATCTTTGCAGATCTGGGACCAAAATCTTCAAGGGTACATTTACCTGCAATATTCTGTAATATTTGATATGAAACAGAAATAGTTTGAGCGAGATTATTATCGCTTTTCCATCTAAAAACAAGCTATCAGTCTCAATTATCCAGACATTTTGATGAGAGGAAATGTAATAGGGTGACTGGGTAAATGAGTCTATCTTGGAAATATTAAAGGGACTTAACTTTTCATAAAGCAGACCACAATAATATCGTAAATCAATTAATCCAGAGAAATTGAGTCTTATTTTTTCACAAAAGAAACAACCAGATTTTGTGACTTTTTTGAAAGCAGAAATTCGCTTTTTAGCTACAACAGTCTTTGTCAGAAAAATAACGACAACATTGGCCGACTGTTTTTGCTGGCATGTCTATGCCTGTGCCAGTCCCGTCTGGAGTCGGTGTGGTGTGTCTTTCATCCCCTAATACCGAGCCATCTCCAGTTACCCATTAGAAAGTATTTCAAAGAAAAGTTTATTTAAAAGGGCTACTGGGGAACTTTAAAAAAAAAAAACAACAATATATGAGACAGCTTTTTTTTATTCAATTAGTACAAAAGAGAAAAGAAAACAACAATTATATCAGTAACAAAATAAAAAAACAAATTCTTCACAAATAGTATCACAGATTTCCAAAACAATTACATAATTTATAACATAAAACCAATAAGACAAATTTATCTTAGCATTCTTTTGAAGACATATAAATAACAATGATTAACGTCCAATGAAGGCTTCAGGATAAAAAAAAGGGCGATGCAAGAATGGCTTTCGAAAGGCTATCTTTTTGGACTGAAAAAATAAATAAAGTATCACAGAATTTCAAAACATTAATAATTTATAAAACTAGATCTAGACAACCCACAGAGATATTAGGTCCAATATTAAATTGGATAAAAATACCGGTACTTTCATTTATTTTTTAAAATTTTGCACTTTGTAAATAACAGTGAATGACCTTGTAGGTCAAGATTTAATGAGAAGCTTTCTGGGCAGTTTGATAGTCCCCTGTCACAAATAAATATGTCATTAGAGAGAAAATTTTAGGGTCACACAACTGTATTTTTTAGGTTTCATTATAGGCAGCCCCATTGTTAGGGTGGGGTCCGTGGGGCCTTGGAACCAGCAAGTGAGAATTAAGTCCCAGCGAAACCTTCTTCAGTTCAGCAGAGATTGATTCATTTACAGTTTCTTCGCACAAAATCAAAAAGATATACATGTAGATTGTTAAAATGTCAAAATTGTCAGAAATGAGTACTCTGGGTACAAAATTTGATCCCCAGCACCAATTCATTCTAGATTATAGGTGAGAGGTTTTGTATGTAGAAACTGTAAAATAGGGCCTACTTAGTTTCATAGATATACTTATATAATATATATATATAGAACATTTCAATCGGAAGATCTCAATCAAGACTTAAAAATAGCAGGCTCAACATTGTCCAGGATTATAAAAAAAATATTGTGCAAATTTTAAGACTTCTATTTCTACATGTGTGTAGTTTTGTCCTAATTACAAGTAGATCTATAAGTGTATATCAGATGTAGATAGTCTATAAGATATAGGCTAGTGATTAATGCTTTTGCAGATCAAACTTCATAGACTTATATTAGCTCTCCCCACAGAAGAAAGCTTATTGCTTCACAACCAAACATTAAGATCAGGGAAGAAATGTGCTATGATTGCTTGTTAATCGTAAGTGGGTCGAAATCCAGGTTTGCTTGATCCAGCTCCGAATTCCACAGGAGTATCATTGCCTATTGCCCTTCTTGATCTCGGTATTGACCCTTGACCTCCAGTTAGCGCCCGGTACATGGAATCATCCTCTTCATCTCCAGTCAACGTGATGTTTCTAAGATTCGGCATCTCATTAAATGGTAAATAATGTTCCCCTAAAAGATGAAATCAACAAAGATCTGTAGGCTTAGAACAAACGTAAATGACTTACTCTCCCAACAAAATCTATTACGTTCTGTTTTTACTTTATTTTATTTAGGGTTCTGCAAATTCAGATGCCTCTCGGCATCTAGATATCTAGAAAATGTCGGAGGGATGGAGGGGCAAAAATGAGAGGTATCTCTCAGGGACTAGGCCTTTGAGGCCAGCGGTCTGGCACAAGCCAATGGATTTCAGATGGCCTGATCTTAATTTCCACCTAAAAATGAGACCTGTCACAGACCTGAGAAGAGGTGAATGCCACTGCTCGGGTATTGGGTTTGTTCCTATACTACTGTCTCCTCTCATGAATTTACATACCTATTGGTAAACCATTCTGAGCCCTCATGTCTTCTGTCTCAAAAAATGTTTCATGGACCTCCCAATGTCGATCACAAGCTGCACACAGAAAATCTGAGAAAAATCTTCCACAAGAGCAACCTGCAATATTGAAAACTATATACGTATTTCTGATGGTGTAATAGTTGCAAACCTCTCATCACTTATCTGGGAAAATTTTCAAAAAATTTGAATTGATTTGGTGCATTATGACACATATTTTGGGGCAAAAACACAACAAAAATCATATATTTTTCAATTAAGAAATATAGTTTGGGCACAATTGTTGAAGCAGGTAGGTTGGGGCACAATTGTTGAAGCAGAAAGGTTGGGGCACAATTGTTGAAGCAGATAGGTTGGAGCACAATTGTTGAAGCAGATAGGTTGGGGCACAATTGTTGAAGCAGAAAGGTTAAAAATATGACACTGTCAAAATAAATGCTTCATACCTGAAACTTTACATCTATGACTGGTATTAGGATCGTGTTGTTCATGATGATGTTTACATTTACATTTAGCTCTCCAGGCACTAGGATCAAAATCTCGTCTTCTCTGGTGCCAGAATTCTCCAATTTCTTCAGGTCTTGCTGGAATCCAGGCATAAGCTTTACATGGACATTGTTTACAGGGCACCCTGACACTTTTACCTGTATGTAGAAATTCTATCAATATACTCTACTGTTGGAGAAAAATTACAAATCATTAAGTTGGAGGAAAACAAAAAAAGATGCAGAATGTCTGTCTGACCAAAAATCTTGATCTTGTATTTCCTAAAAATAATGTTGTATGTGATCGTTTGCCAAAATTGACTCTTCTTGCTCACTCAAGGGTCTTGTGTTTGATTCCAGCAAAAGTCAGATATTTTTGATCTTCGACTTTTCAACTCAATCTCTCCGTCAGTGTTGTAGATGTCTTCTTTGATTTGAAGGGTGTTACAGCGTTAGTAACCTGATACAAGATTCAAAGTAAACTAGGAATCAAACCTGTATATTTGTTATGTTCTGCTAAATAATGACCACAGAAACATTTTGATTGACGGGTCAGTCTCTGACAGTCATGTTTAAATTCTGGACAGCGCCAACCAATATAGATTCCTGTAACAAATAAAACAAGACTACTGCTGGATCAAATAGTACCAGGAATCCTGTCAAATGCATTTAAAAACTTCTGTGATACAAGAAAGATGGCTATTGCAGTCAAGGTATAAGACACAATTCCTAATAGTTTGACATTGTAAAGATGATCTATGACAAGGGTTGTGAATGTCACAGTAGGAACAGAATCCTGATCCTTGTTTCCATTTAAATTAAGTTCACAGGGAGATAACCCTACATAATTCAATAAATAGATCCTAATTTGATAGCAAAGAGTCTTCCTCTCCTCCAAAAAAGTACAAAACTGACCTGTGGTCTGGGCCTCTATTGCAGCTTCTGTTTCAATGTCGAACAACTTCTTCAGTCTAGGAGCAAAATCATCATTCATGGCTCTAGCGAACGACACCACATCATAATTCTTAGCTGGTTCAATTTTTCTCATAGTATAACCTGTAATCAAAATAAATTACTATCATTGAAGAGAATGCAAACTTCAAACCAATTTCTGTAAAAATTGTTTCCACTCTTAGATATGGGAAGGATGTAGCAAGCAGTCAAGGTGTTTTTGTGGGGAATTTTGGGGGAGTTCCACTTTTCTAGATAGGAATCCAGTAATATTGTTTAGAGGTAGATAACTGAAAAATGGTGTTTTTTTTTCAATATTTCCCCCCAAAAAAAAAGAATAAACCCAACTCACCTTCTGGGTGTAAAATTCCATCTACTTTCTTCATTTTGATTTGGTTTCCAGCTACTAATGGTGCCATTGCACGCCCTCCTCGTGGTACCACAGCGTTACTGGTAGAAGCATTACTGGGTTTACTAGACAATGCACCTTGTTTGGATGCTGGTGATTTCCCAGAACCTTGTGCCTTTAAAAATACAAGTTAAGGCCAAGACTAGATATTAATAGCACATATCTTCTTAAAAAATTTCTTATAAATCAACTTAAATAAATAAATCTGTCAAAATTAGAAATTAGAAAAAAATAAATGTCTTCCCTTTAATAAGCCTTAGAACTAGCCCTAGGACAAGTATTTGAAAAAATTAAATTAAATCATACTTTATTGGTTTTTCCGGGTGGAGGATTCTTTTTATTCATTTTTGTATCTACATGAAAAAAGAAACACAACTTTACAAGTAAGGGATTTTTTTCACGAAGTTAATAGTGGTCTGCTCCAGAAATAACTATTTATAGTTGTCTCCCTTCATTTAAAAATCTGAACAAAAGAGAATCTTATTTACGAAATAGAAATATTATGGTGCGATAACATGTATTCAAAAGACAATAAACTGTTTCGAGACTTAAATTCTACATTTAAAATTTTTTCCATAATGTGTAGATAACTAAGAAATTAGTAAATATTACCATTAAAGTTCGAATTCCAGCATTACTCATACATATCCGCCATTTGTAAATAACTTTTCGTCGTCAAGAATTCTAAAAAAATACCAAATTATTGAAAATGATGATTTAAATGGGCGTTTTTGTTTTGCCTCAAGCAAATAACAAGGAACAAAATATAAGAGAAATTTTGTTCAGTAAAATCCCTTCCAACAGGTTCTCGAATTCTGGTCACGTGAATGGAGTAATTTTCAAAATGGCAGACTCTTGGGGTGAGTAACATGTGGAAAGCCATATTTTATGTTATAACTTAGTAATTTATGAATGGAAATGTCTCAAACATGTACCTATTTATTCTGCAGATTCCGAGGAATTTACTGTCAATGATTTCAGTGTGAAAAAGACAGATAAATGGGAAGGGGAAGACGAAGATGACATCAAGGTACGTTCTTTTTGAAGTTTGGGTTTCGAATTTTTGTTCAGTTCAGTATCAAGAGAAGGGTCAGGAAGTACTGGTGTGATATTAACCATATGGTTGAGGGTTGTCACTACTCATTTTATCTGTTGAGTGTGGGGGAATATGACAATATTTTTCAGGGTGTACTCAGTACTGTGAACACTTCTGTGCTTTGTAGGCTAAGGTGTAAGTTGACTTTTTTGAAGATTGACAGGTTGTGGCTTTTTTGACAGTGTTATTTGATTGATAGGCTTCATCCTCATTCCATCTTTTCAAAAAAGAAAAATCTAAAAACATTCATTTATAAGATTTGTCACCATAATGTGCAGTTATAACTGTGCTATATATTGTAGACTACCATATTGTAGATATGTCATATTATTATCAACAAAAAAGCTTTCTGCTACTGTAGGGCCGAGATTAAATTTCCTTGTGATATTGTAGGATAGTTGGGAAGATGACGAAAGCAAGAAAGAAGTTCCTCCAGAAATGAAGGGTAGGCAAAAGTCTCTAGAAAAATTTTTTTTATCTCATAATGGCCAGTGCTGCAAATTTTATTTTTTATCAATAATTCAGCATTTCAGTTAAAGGCCCAAGATGAAATTATTTTGTCTTAAAGCAAAGTGTTACATTGTAAACTTTTTTTTATGGCATTTCAGCCTACCAAAGGCCTAAGAAAAAATCACTGGAACAAAGACTAGCAGAGAAAGAGGCTGCTCTAGCAGCAAAGAAAGAGGAAGTCAGATTAGAAATAGTGAGTTCAAGATCTTCTTTGTATTATATGAAATAGTTTGAAACAATTTAGCACATCCTTTCATATCTGTAGAACCTGCACATGAGATTGTTATTGTCCTGGAAGATGTGATTGTAGAAAAGAATTAATATATTTAAAGGGACCATTCCTTTTGACCAATCATACTTTAGTTTCACAAACGGTGTGTGGATAAATATTACATCCTACAGAATTAGCATGTAAATTTCATAATTCAAATATCATTTATATGGTTAAATTATAAAAACAATGTTTATCATGAACAGGAAGAAAAACATAAGTCCAGTACACCAGAAGGAAAAATGGCTGAAAAACAAAGAATTAAAAAGATGCAAGAAGAATCAGATTTAAAATTAGCAAAAGAAGCATTTGGTAAGAATTTGTTAAAAAAAAAAAATTTATAATCAAGCTAATTTGAGATAAGAAATTGTAATTGAACTTGATATAGCCACCTTTCATCATTATTAGGGAACCACAGTTGCTCAGTCGGTTAAACGTCTGATCTCAAATGTGTGGCATTAGTAAAGATAATACCTTTCAACCTTGTTCCCCCCTATTAGTGATGTAGGTGTGAACTGGAAAAAGTGTCCTGTCATTCAATTAACTGAGGTCTCGTGTGCTAAACGATATAATCATTTAGAATCCCTCGACAGTTGGAAATAAAAAAAAAGAGTTTCGCTGTCCTGACAAACTTTCCTCATTGAACATCTACATTAGTCCAATCAGGGGTAGAAAAGTAGGACTTAAAGTCCCCTTTTTATAATCTACAGGTATATCTAGTGAATTAGAAGCAATTTCAATAGAAACAGAAGAAGATTTTAAAAAATTAACCACTGCTTTAAAAGATAAAATAAAAACATTTGAAGTGAGTATTGATCCTTTGAACACTGAGAGAAATCTTAGTAAAATATATCCTGAGTTCCCAAGTATATTGCCTTGAATTGTATGATGGGAATTAAAACAGTTACATTATATACCTTGTAATTATCTTTCAAATTATCGTTTTCTTTTGAAATCCATACACGTAGTGATGATGTCTGGCAACTCACTGTATAGTTCTTGAACTGGCTCTTTAAGAAAAATCTTAAATTAGTCTAGTAAAATGGTTGGAAAATGACTATTTCCTTTTCAAAAATATGCTTTTGAAAAAGTGAAACTGCCAAGACATTGTTGTATTATCATGTATCTTGAAATATAATACAAATTATTGATTTTTTTATTTATTTCAGAAACATAGTTATTACCCTAAATTTTTAGAAAACCTCATACAAGACTTAGCCATAGATTGTAAGTACAAGTCTTTTATGTATAGAGTTATAGCCTGTTGGCTGGGTACAACTCGGACAGTGGTAGAGCCAAAGGGATAGCAGAGGGGTTATGCTATACACTAGGGATATTTCTCTTTTAAATATGTGATATAGGTTATTCTATTTATAATTTTAGTACCTACTGAAGATATTAAAAGAATTTCTACCACGATATCAAATTTACATCATGAAAAAGAACGACAAAGAAAAGTAAGATTTTTATTCTTTATTGTAGTTTTAGTGAAATTGTAAGAACCTCAGTCGTCTGACTGCAAATTACATAAAAAGTTAAAGAAACCTTTACAATCCCTTAATTGAAGAAGAATCTTGTTGAAATAATGATCTATTATTAGTTAAAACTAAGCACATGTTTCTCTGGATTTTGTTAACATATCAGAATGCCCCTGTAAATGAGAACCTTATTAAAATAGAAAATATATTGTTGCAGGAATTAGAAAAGAAGAAAAAGAAGAAGAATAAAGCTGTAATAAAGATAGATCGAGCTGATGATTTAGATCTGATTGGTGATGCTACAGGAAATTATACCTATGAAGATGATGATTTTATTTAACTTTATTAATATTAGGTTTATATATAACATAGTGATCTTGGGTCTACTGTCAGAAAGTTTGTAACTTACTGCAATGCATTTCTAGCTTATTTCTTTAAATATATGATTGGTCAATGATATCACTGTGATAACAAATCAACCAATCAGTAAATGTATTATTACTATTATGCCATTTCTTGTGTTAAATTGAGTAGCGTTCATTTCATACTGCTGACATGTGCTTTGGGTTTACAATCCTCGTCAAGGCAATATATTTGGTATTGAGATAGTTCAACTTGAAGCACATATGATCTAAGTCAGCATACTTTAATGTTAAATTAATTCTTAGAAATTTGATTGGCCAATAATTGCTCAAAAAATTGTCTTATTTCTTTTGGATTCAAATTTTTCTGTGGTGAATTATCTACTTGCTGTGCTCGTTATTTTTGTTATAAAAATATGAACTTGAAAAAAAAATATATTTGGAATTCACTTGAGTGAAAATGTCATTTGCGTTAAGCAGTAGGATTAGAATTTCAGCATGAGATTTCAGTAATACCTAATCTAGATCATTATGTTATATATATAGTACTCTTAACATCAGTGGTATACGCAAGTCTTTCTATTGCCGTATAATAATAAGTGACCTTTACCTTAATATAACATCAACCAAATCATTGGAGTAGAATTTCGCTTAGAGTGAATGTATGAGACAGCTTTAATAGCGGGATCTACAAGATTTTCTTTTCTCCATTGAACTCAAATCTGCATGTTTTTGTTGACAATATTAAGCTTTTAGTTCAAGCTTGAGCTGAAGTAAACCTTTAAGAAATTAGCACTAAGCAGTCGCAAGCCTTTTTAATGGCCATTACATAAAACCATTTTCCCAATTACTTCGTTAAAATCAAATTTTTCATAAATGTTTTGAAATTTGTTCACTATAGCTGAAATGAAGTTTGTTAATCTGCTCACTAGTAGTTTATCAATATTTTGTGATACCCATAAATAGGTTAGACAACTCAAAATCCTTTAATGTTTTTTGGGGTTATGTACAACGTTAAATAACACAACAGTCACAATAGAATAATGCATTATTGGTAATTTATTTATTTTAGCTAAAATATCAGTTTTAGTATTCAATTAAAATTATCCATATTTGACCATATTAATCTAGCCACATATTCTCCAAATGATCTTAGAGCTAGAATGTGCTAGAAACAGTGTTTTTCTTGAAACGATCTTAGTGCTAGGATATCTTAGGGTCTTAACTTCTAAAACTGTTTCTAAATTATCCTAGTACTGAGATCATTTCAAGAATACACGGCCATTTACTGAAATAACCTCGTAGATAATTCTTTATCTCACTTCCTGGTTTTAACTTCAGAATAATCAGTGAAAAGGACAAGTCAATGTTTTGTTTTTCCTCAACCTAAGTGATTAATAGTCAATATTTTAATTAAGGAAAATGGTGAATTTAGGGATTTCAATGGTTGTTTATTACCAGTGATAATTAAATCATGATAATCTCTAATTAATGATTACTTTCAACTTGTTAATTACAGTTATAATTACACTTCCTGGTCTGGAGGTCTTCATCATGAGATTTAGAGGTTTGTCTGTAGGTTTCTGCTTACAAAAACTTGTATCTCCAAGGTTTATTTTTGAACAAGAGGAATTTTTATTTTTAGGAATATCAATTTTGTGCCATGAATAAGACTGGATAAAGATATAAGGAAACAAAAATTACCCCCATTGTTATAAATGAGCTCTGCCTATATTACATATTATATGCATGTGTAGAAGAATTCAATAGAATATTGAAGGGTGACAAGCAAAGAACTGGCAAACTTTATCCAGCCTTTCATGAAGGAGACAAAACCAAAGTCAGATTTTCATTCTAAAAATTGATAGGCATTACTGGAATTAAATTCTATTAGATGGTAATATTCATAATAGAATATATACCTCTAAACTAGAATTATACTCAAGTTTTATCATTCAGTAGTGTTCTGTCACAGAGTTTGACTGGAAGATTTCAAAAGGTGAAAATCAAATGTTTATCCTGTAATTCAAGATGTCATGTTATTTCATTTGAATTTTTAAGATTTCGCTTGATCACTGATATTAATTTCTAACTAAGATAATTCTCTGTTTAAGACAATATGGCAAGAGACCTCAAGTTGAAGAAATAGCAAGGTTAAAATTGTACATACGAATTATAAATATTTCTTGCTCGGTTTCATTTCAATAAAATAATATTTAACTTGTATGATGTAAATTGTTGTGTTTATTGATCACAGGTTCTAAAACCCAACTTCTTGAAAGTTCAGCAACCTGTAGCACACATCGCCAACATCCAATTCAAGTATTGGTTGATATAATAAACCCCACCCATTTCTTGGTTGAAACTCATCTCTCCCGTAAATACGAAATTGAAAGATTATTTCTGCTGTCTTGAAATTTCATGATTTACAGAACAGCTCCAGATACTATTTAACAAGTATATGTTGGTCTCTATAGCATTATTGGTTTGTAAACAGAATTGATCATGTGACAAACTGAATAAATGAGTCATTTAATTCTTATATTTATATATTCATACAGTTTTCACTGTTTTATATGATGATTGGTTACTTAAATTTGCCACAAATCTTAGATTGCGTCATTGTTGTGCATTGACAACGTCATAGTGTCTTGTACAAACTACAGTTATGGAAAAATAAACGCCAGTTTTTGAAACTGGTTCATTGAAGGGAGTGACAGTAGAAATGTAAATATATTGTATTATATGTCACATAAACTTCAAAACACACATTAATTTAATAAAACAATTTATTGGGTGAAACACCACATTTAAAGAGGGATTAAAAAATTATTTTTGGTATTTTACTCTTTGACAAAGTTACAAAACATTTTAACATGAAGTAGTGAAAATATATCATTTATAATGAAATAGAAGCAGAGACATGAGCAATATTATTCTTCTGAATAGGTTAACAAGTAGCTCAGAATGAAAGCCTTAAAACTGAAAAGAAGGCAGTAGTTTATGGTTTGGAGCTAGTCTGAAGATTTCAGTTTTCCATATCTTCTAAAGGTTTTCTAAACTGTTATGCATATTAGAGACACTTTCAATTCCACTAGAACTAGGCATTTTATGATATCACTTTTGCAAAAGCCCTTAGATTTTTATTTTGATGAATTTGTCAATCACTTAGATTTAGTGGAAATGCAAGAGCTATAGACATCTGACTGAAAATTTGATTGGTGCAATTGGCTGCTCAATACACATAGAAAATTTAGAAAATTGTGTACATTAATCATATCAATAATTCCATTCCACAGTCTATAAAGTATGGAGTTATGGTACTTTAAAGGGATTGAAAAGAGGTTTTCTAAAAATACGTGTGTAGAGGACTCAGGTAGCATCAATTTGCACTGTTTCAATCAAACTTTGAGAAAGTTATGTCATTAAACACTTACTTTTAGCGTAATTGTAAGAGTCAAAGACATAAAAATAGAATGGTGCATACTGATGATATCAGTGTCCCCGATACACATTCACAAACAAAGTTTAGATAACCTCTTATTTCTCTTTAAAGTGGGCAGTTCAATTTTCTGAAGTTGAGTTGAGTTTACATTCCACAATATTTCTCTAACAAATAACAGAATAGAAGATTAAAGTCAAGGCAAACAATGACATAAAAACATGAAAGAGGTGTCTGATTACTGTTCATCTGGTTCTTCTTCATTCCAAGATTCTTGTAGTTATCAATGTCTTTTAATCATGTGTTATAACAATGGAAATCATTCCAGGTTTTTCAGATTTGTAAGTTTAGAATGTCACAATACAGTACTCCTACGAGATTTGACCTGTAGAATAGAAGTTTTTAAATCAAATTGCTATCATGTACTTCAAGTTGCACATTACTTAGTGAATAGTTTTTAGTTTTAAGCTTGAAGTTAGAAACTGATACTTTATAGAATTGTGTTCTTTAGGTAACATTATCTAGGTGGGAAGATGATCATTATCTGTTTAACTCATTTCTTTCTGTGACTTGTAATAGATCACATTAAAGGGATAGTTTCACCATTTTCAGGCGTTGATTACGGTCTTTAATATATACATGTTTAAACATTTTTCAGTAGTAGAAATGTAGGATAATCAATTAATTCTTGTTTGTAACCAGTGGCATTCTATAAAACATTAGGTGCAGGTGCTGAGCAGGGGCCACACTTTATAAGATGATAAATATTTGAATCTAGGGGGGCCAAATCTGGTTCAGCCTCTTTTGTGGTGGCGGCATGGCTCCCATCTGGCCCCCTCTCTGTAGAAACGCCACTATTTGTGACAATACTAAAAGGAATAATTTTCATGTGAATATAATATTACTTCAAAGACAATTATTGATAGTCTTATAGAAACCAGACACCCCCTTTAAATATTAATAACAAACAATAAAATATGGAAGAAAATAACAATTTCATAAATTAAACAGACAATTTCAATTCAGCAAAATATTTCATTGTCGAAAATTATAAGGGTAGGCCTAGTATTTAAGGTTGTAATATGTTATTAAATTCGCTAGCAGACTCGCGTAAAGGATATAAACTTATTATAGCAATTGTATATCATATCATTTAACAAAAAACAATCTCTAAATGGCATCATGAGCTCTAGAATGCCAGGAATGAATTGGTGCTGAGGCTCAGATTTTGTACTCAAAAAATTTGAAGAATTAAATGCCAAGAAAACTCATTTCTGACAATTTAAGGTGCCAAAAACTAACCAAAATCTTTATTTCTGACAATTTAAGGTGCCAAAAACTAACCAAAATCTTTTTGATTTTGTACAGAGACACAGTACATGAATCAATGTCTGCTGAACTGAAGAAGGTGTTGCTGGGGCTTAATTCTCATTTGCTGGGACCCAACCCCCACGGCCCAACCCTATTGACGGAGTTGTAGCAGACACGACATAATCTTAGTGTTCATTAGAAACAAAATATAGTCTATTACTAGACTGAATAATAAATTTCTGGGTTTTGGTAGAAAATTATTCAGTGCTGATGACAAATGAGTAGCCTATATTTCAAATCATTCTTGCAATATTAATTTTTCTTTTAACAAAAACAAAACATCTTAAACTATACATTAAAGTAGCTTTATATTTTAGCAACATCCAATTGATTAGGCCTAATATTTGTCTACTTTGTTTATTTTACACAATGAAATATTTTACTCAAGTTTTCAAAATTTATATACAAATACATTACATTTAATATTTTAAAGATCTATTAGGTTCAAGTTGCAGCAGATCATGAAAGGCAATATATTAGATTATAGGTTACAGATTTTCCTTCAAAGTTGCCCAGAGGAAATGCAACACAATTTTAGATCATACTTTGCTTTACAATAGCTTATGAGCATATCATTTTTTCCCTTCAGAATATGTAACCACCTATGAAAGGAAGGCAGTGAGTTATTTCTTTTCCTTACAGCTGATAAGGGGAGTAACTCTGTTGATCAATCAAATAGTTTTCTCCCTTTACTCCAGCCTGTAAATAATCTGAATAGGAAGAGTTACAAAAAGCAAATGAAACCACTGAATGCTTTGGTTGAGTTTTTGTTTTCATCGAAAACAATATCAGCAGTTATCCGCAAAGGGTTTCCTTAAATACGGAATTAATCAGGTTGTAAAAATTGGGGACAGGGAAAGGAAAGGGGTCAACAGAGACAGGGTAAGAAGGAGGGAGGGGATTCAATGAGCAAAGGGAAACAAAACCTGAGTAGTTAAAAGTACAAGAGTAGAAAAATAGTGAAACGTGCAAAATATTTTATAACAAATCCTCAATAATATATTGAGTTACATCACAGGAGGTGGTAGTGCTATAATATTCAGGATCAAGGTCATGTTAGGATCAATGTCACATTATAGTAAGGTCAATGTTACAACTAGTTAGGCCTTAATTTCGCTTCAATGTCAAGTCAAGATCACAACTAGTTCAATATCAACACCATGACTAGGTCAAGGTCAAGTCGCAACTAGGTCAAGGTCAAGTCACAACTAGGTCAAGGTAAAATGTAGCACAAATCTTCAAGATTTATTTTAAGTGTTTTGGGGTCATGAACACTAATGTAGGCCTTCACAGTTCAAATTCCAATTAATCTAGTAATGAGCTACATATTTTCACTGCTTATTCATTGGAAATATATCTGGAGAACTAAATAACCTATTTTACTTAGATGTCCACTTAATCTTGCACCTTCTCATCATACTACATGCAAGGAATAAACAAAATAAAAAATGTTGAAGACCTTTCGTCATTGAAAAGTTTCTTAAAATTGCAACAGATTTGATGATTTTCACTCTTTTTTATTTGAAATAAAGAAAATGTATGTATTGTATATATATTATATCGTATTAAATAACCCTTTAATGAATGGAATGGAAAATGGAATGACAAACATGGGAGGTGTTCTCATAGTTTAGAGTGGCGGCCCCAGCGAGGGTAATAAAGGAGAGACACTTGCCCCCCATCCCCTTCAAGAAAAATTGTACACCCACTTTATTTATAATAAATTTATAATATTTTTATTGGTTTTTGACACAAAATATGTGCCAGAATGCGCCAAATAAATTCAATTCCAAATTTTCATGATTTTTTTACACGCCAAATGAGAGACTTGAGACTATGATGTCTCCACGGAGTTGCCACACTTCCAATTTCAGCCTCAACATTATTTGTCCCCCTATTTCATCAGTCCGCCCCCTATTTGAACCCCCAGGGAGACTGGTGCCGCCACTGATGGTTTGTGACTATCTATCTTACGGATCTAACCTGATTTTCACTTATCAGAAATTAAAAAAAAAACACCTAGGTCTTTAACAATTTACCAAAGCACTACATGTACAATGACAATATAGACCGTCATAGGTCATGATCACCAGGTAGCTTTCTCTCAACATTCCCTCTACAAAGATATGGATAAGTAGGCCTGTAGTTAAAGGTAGGGCAAGGCCCTGTAGTTGAGCCCCCCCTTAGACCTGGGCTAGATACAGGTCTGCTTATAAATCATGTGGAGCAAAAAGTGTACAACATTGGAAAATAATGACAAAATTTAGGTTTTAGCATTTTGGTTTAAAGTAATATGGCCTATTAGGGTAAGTTTATGAAACTTTCTGTGAAATTATTGGTTAAAATTCAAATTGAATAACCAATCATGTTTTAGAAGTTTTATGTTCTGTTACGATTAGCTTAACATCTAATTTGATTTCTTATTCTGCTTTACGAAGACCTATCCACCATTCTCATTGGTTACAATTCAAATAGGAGAACCAATCAAGTTTTAGAAGGTCACTACCGCTATCCCCAGAATCTATCAAGAGGTTCCTGAGCAAATAAATATTGAATGGCTGAAATTTCAGCTGCACACTACAAAACCACATGAAACCATCCGTATATGACGGCATGTGACTTGTAAGAAAACATTTTACAACATTGAGAAAATGAATCACCGGTTTTAAGTTTTGATATTTGGGTCTTCCACAAAATACTCTTAAAGGGATTTAAAAGAGGGTTTTCTAGCCTTAGTATCAGGGGACAGTGATATATCTTCTGATTCAACGATCTTAATTTCTTTCGATGTCTGTGTTCATATGCTATGCCATTTGGTTTTAATCTCATTTTAAGATTACAGGCACCAGGCACCACAGACATTGAATGGGAAATCAGAATGGTGAAAATATAGGCTTTAAATGTCCCCAATAACCATGTATACATAAACTAGAAACTCTCTTTTTTTCAATGAATAAATACATGATGAGATCAACTGCTTGACATTGACATAATATCAAATTCTCAACTACTGTCAATCTCTAAGTCTACCATGAATTCTACATAGTGGTATCATGAACAATAACTCTCAAACTCTCAATTGTAATAAGACTTAATAAACCAGATCAAGGTTTTTCAAGTAAATTGGTTAAAGGGTCACTTTTTATACTTGGAATTCCACCTTGAATCATGACCACAGAATTCTTGTTTTTTTCTTAGTTCAATGTGCAAAATTATTAAGATGCCAGATTGGAGCACTCATTTCTTATTTTCATTTTTTTTGTGTGTTTTCTTCAAGTTCTGTTGTGCCCCATTTTGCAAGTGGTAGAGAATCCCTGTTATAGACTGTTGAGAATTTGATATAATGAACATGAATGTTAAGAGAGATTGTATTTAGATTTAAAGAGGTATAGTTGTCTAGATATATGTTTTAACAGTAGATAGCTCAAGAAATGAAATTCAATAAAATTCTGACATAAACTGAGTGGCTCTCAAATCAGAGATTACAAGTTGTATATGGTTGCCAATAATGAAAGTGGTCACGAGTCCCAAACGCTAATACGCTATTCTTATTTGAAACCATACGCAAGTTGTGATCTCTTTGATGTGTGGGCCATTTTAGCAAACAAATATTCCAGTAAAGTGAAAGCAGTAATAAGTTTCTACGCAGACTGAAATTTCTGATATTATTACATCAATGGCCATATTTAAATTATTCTATAAATCAGCTTTCATAGAAACTTCTATCCAAAATCAACCAGGTTTTCAAAGTCAAAAGCAATTTCTGTTGAAAATATATATTCAAACAACAATATCCCTTTAAAGCAAGGCCACATATCAACCTTAAGATTTGGTATTGGTATGATTAGTCTCTTTATGAGCAGACAACAATCTGGCAACAGAAAGGTTAATTTGTAAGCAGATAATCTGGCAATAGAGTTCATGAGCAGCTATGAGTCGCCAGATTCTTCTTCTGGTAGTTTGATTATTGGTATGGGATGAATAGCAGTAGGCTGTGTTGGTTCTATGGTTCGTGGGTAATGAATATCATTCCCTCTGATCACTACACCCTCTTCTTCTTCACCTTCAAATTCTTCTTCTTCAATAGAGTCTTGGGGGGACAGACGTCTGACTGAGCTGGCACTGCTATCACTGCCCAAACTTGTGCTTCGTCTCTCTGGAGCCAATCTGTCTCGTCTTCTCTCCTCCCCTAACAAGGGTTCCGTCTGTTTACGATGAAGGCGATGTCTATTGTGAAGTCGTGGGGAACGTCGAACACCTAGTCTGGAATAAGGCTCCCGAACAGGCTCGCTACGCATAAAGTCATTAAATATTTTATTAGTTTTTTCATCAATACTATAGTCTCGTTGAAGATACCGATCTCGAGATCCTCGGGAATGTGACTTAAAAAAACGGGAAAACACAAACATTTTACTGGGTTGGGCATTGTCTTCAAAACTGTCACCAGATGGCAGGTCTGATCTGGAGTCCGTTTCTGGTTCGTTTATAGATTCATACACTCTCACCGTTTGTCGGCTATATTCTCTACGCTTCTTAGAAGCAGTCCGTGCATTTCGTCTATCAAAATAAGAACTATTTCCATTTCTTTTGCCGCCGTTTGATTTTGATCCATCTGGTTCCTCTTTTGGAGGGGAATTGTGAATTTCTGTTGGAGAAGGTTTTTTCTCTTCGTCAACTGAGTCCTTGGTTGATTGTTGAGTTTCTAAAGATTTGTAGCCACTGTCTCCTTTCATTTGTTGAAGACGATGTTGACTCTCAGTCGTACTGTCGGTATTATCTGTTGTGGACTCGAATGATGTTGTGACTTCGTATCTGCTGGTGTCTGATACATCTCCGTCAGTTTCAATAGAATCAAAACTGTTTTCTGTACTAGTGTTCGGACCAGCTTTCTGTAATCTTCGTGATAAAATATTCCGATAATTTTGGCGTCTGTTTTCTTGATTTGGTGGGTGAAGCAAATTGTTGGCAGATTTTCGAGACCTCTCCCAATGAAATCCACTGTCAGTTGGATCACAAGTGTTTCCTGTGTCACTAGGGGGCTCTGTGTTTGATTCAAAAGACGTTGTATATAAAGTAGCGTGATCACGATCTGGAGATTCCTCTGGTGATGTCATATTCTCCATACGTATCGTATCACTACATTCCTCTTCCTCTTCCAAAGTAGTCCGTAAACTCCACAACTCGCGATATTTCTGAGTTCCATTTAGAGTTTCGGTATCATCACTTTCATCAGGAATGACTGATTCAAGGTCAAGGTCACCAAGATATTCGATTTGTTCCTCGTTTAATTTTTCCAAGCTTCCTGTATCGTTATATCTCACTTTACTCGAAAATGGTGAACCATGTTCAGATATAACTTCAAAATCTGAATTATAAAAAGGCCCTGTGGAAAATTCTGTGATTTTGAGCACATCATAGTCTGCCACATCTTCATAACTTTTCACTTTCCGAGTTTCTCTACTACACTGAGTTGGACTCACCGTTTCTAAACTTTGAGAATATGGTGGCTTTTGAAAAACAGAGCGATTAAAATTTAATGGAGGCATGGGTCGAATTTCTCGTTTAAAGTCTAATAAATCTCGGCGATATTCCGCTAGTTTAGCCGGATATTGATGTATTTCTGCCGACACCTGCGTAGTCCGTATTGACTTAATTTTGGGAGGTGAAGAACCGACAGTCACATTAGAAAAGTTATTAACGTCTGATAGGGTCGTGGTGGGTACAGAATTCCGATGTTTCTCGTTATGATTGATACATTGTTCTATGGTACTAACAGAACCATTAATTATTGGTGCTCCGAGAGAATATTGACGTGGTACCGACACTTTCGCAATTTTGGATCTCTTCAGGTGATGAAAGTCCCCTTCTGTATACCTGAAATAACATTATCAAAGAGTAATTTGAGGCTGTAAATTGGGTTTTGGGGAGGGAAATACTAGTTTCATTTCATTTTCCATCCCATATAGCCTAATATAAAAATATCAGTTTCTGCATATCCATTCCAAATAATCAGCACTAGACATGGCATCTTCAGATCTAAATTTGAAACAAATCTTTAATGTCAGTACATCTTGAGCAAAAATGGTATTTGGAATTAATGACTTTTCAGAATTGCAACTGTGCATGATAAGGTTGTTTTGGAAATTCAATTAAAAAATGTGCATTCCAAGATCTTAAAATGAAAATAATTAAATCTTCTCACCTTCTAAATTTTTTAAGGGGGTGGGGAACATGTGTTGGTGTGGTATGCTGGGATAAATTTTGAAGCTGAAAGGAAACTCGTCGAGCTCCATTGTGACCTTGACCATCATCAGACCCTGACCCTGAGACTGGAGACTGTTTCTCATGTTCGTCCGATTTTCTGTCCTTTATCTCACCTACAAATTATATCAAGAATCAACGAGTTTTTAAAAAAAATTAAGGATTGCTAATACGAATTTTAAATTTTCATAAAATATACGCTATTTACTGAGGTTGCCCAAATTTCTAACCGAGTTATCAAATTTTTGCCTGAAAAACATGTCTTCGGGGCTGCAAGGGGGGGGGGGGGGGGTAACCCCACTGACTGCATATATTTTGGGTAAAAAACCAAATTAGAAATTTTCCAAAATTCCAGAGTTTGTTTGACTGGGACAGATTTGTTTTGCCTTTACATAGGTGAAGAATTGCTTGTGAGCCTCCCCCTGATACAAATTCTGCAGTCCCTACTCAGTCACCGTGTCTAATGATTCATAGACAAAACACTGCCAAGAAGAATACAACTTACTTTTTTCAAAATCCGAGGTTAGTTTGGTTGTTTCTGTTATTTCATCAGTTAATGAGATTTTATCTTGACTTTTCTCTCCAAAACATCTACTGAAATACAAATTCTATTTTATTTTATCTTTAAAACATTTCTGAAAATTTGTAGCCTAACATTTTGTATAAGTGATTCTGCAGAGATTGGAATAACAAGCATACCCAATAATCAATAATAGTGACCCAAATATCATAAGAACAACTTAAAAAACTTTGGGCGAGGGGGGAGGTGTCTACAAGTCCTTAAGTTCCCAACCCCTAATCTCATTCACTGACAAGACAGAGATTCTCTAACCTTGACTAAGCTTACCTGAATTCTACGTTTCTTCTAGGACTAATAGGAACACCATCAAATGAGGCACTACTTGGTTCAGATAGACCATCACACGTTACGGTTTCATATCTTTGTAATGGAGGAAATCTTCTATCAAACGGTCGGTCTCTTTCATACGAGGGGTACCTGAAATAATAACTTTTTATAATAAATAAACCTAATACTAACAATCTGAATCGCAAAACAAAACCTGATATGTAAAAACACCATAATGGAGAAATATGACTGAAACCAAAAATCTATATATCGTGTGGCCAAGAAAAAAGATACCACTTTATAAATATAAATAATCCCATCGTGAATATTCTGACATCATATTTACTTACATCAAAGACATTTTTTCACCAATAATAACTTTCAACAGTTTTTGACAAAAATGCTGTTATTTCACAGTGATTAATCCAATGAAACATATATTATTGTGAAAGGCAGTGTAATATCTCGCTACGTCTTAACTTTGATACTTTTAGAAAATTCGTGCTATAACCAGTGTTATTGTTTTTTCTAGGCTACCTGATATATATAGTTCTCAATTTCCATCAATTTTCATCAAGGTTGTTTTTCCAAAGTGAAACAAGAGGCTGGCTTTGTGATTGATGATTAACAGACATAATTTAGAAACCCAAGTCCAAAGCTAGTGGCAGTAGAACAGTTGATCATCCTCGAGAGTATAACTTAGCCTACATGAGATATCAAATGTTTTTATAAGCCAACCAATATTAAGGTGATGTCTTGGGTTTCTAAAAGCTAACAACAGTACAACAGTTGATAACCATTTGTACTAACTCTTAGTAGGTGAAATCTGGTGTTTCTATAAACTGCAAGTGATCCCTCTGGTAAAGGTAAGACACTAATATAACAGTTAACAATCCTTTTAAATATAACCCACAGTAAGGAGATTTCTCTATAAACTGACAATAGTAGCCTACAACAGTGGATCACCCTTGGTAATAACACTTAGTGTTAGGTGATATCTGATACTTCTATAAACAGACATTAGCACAACAGTGGACCACCATCCAGAATGTTACCCAGAGCTAGATGATGTCTGGTGTTTCTATAAACTGACAATAGTACAACAGTGGACCACGCTCTAGAATATAACCAGGGTTATGTGATGTCTGGTGTTATAAACAGACAATAGTACAACAGTGGACAATTCTCTTGAATATAACCCAGAGTTAGGTGATGTCTGGTGTTTCTATAAACAAACAATAGTACAACAGTGGACAATTCTCTAGAATATAACCCAGAGTTAGGTGATGTCTGGTGTTCCTATAAACAGGCAATAGTACAACAGTGGACCACCATCCAGAATGTTACCCAGAGTTAGGTGATGTCTGGTGTTTCTATAAACAGACAATAGTACAACAGTGGGCCACGCTCTAGAATATAACCCAGAGTTAGGTGATGTCTGGTGTTTCTATAAACATACAATAGTACAACAGTGTACTACCACCTAGATTATAACCCAGAGTTAGGTGATGTCTGGTGTTCCTATAAACAGGCAATAGTTAAACAGTAGACAATTCACTAGCATATACAACAGTGGACCACCCTCTAGAATATAACCCAGAGTTAGGTGATATCTGGTGTTTCTATAAAAAACAGTAGACCATTCTCTGGAATATAACCCAGAGTTAGGTGATGTCTAGTGTTCCTATAAACAGGCAATAGTACAACAGTAGACAATTCTCTAGCATATAATCCAGTTGGGTGTTTGGTGTTCCTTTATAGAGACAATAGTAGAACAATGGAACAAACTGAGAGTTAAATGATGTGTGGTGCTTTCATAAACAGACAATAGTACATCTGTGAATCTCCCAAAGAGTTAAGTTGTGGCTAGTATTTAGAAGCAGTATAAATATGTCATGTTGATAACCTAACATCATTTATCTTTAACGGCTAACATCAAAACTTCTGTCTTACATGATGAATGACAAAAATCAATTTTCTCAATTCAATTCAATTTTCTTAACAATTTCCTTGTATGTTCGAGCTGGACATGTCTTAAAACTTGAATCAAAATCCATGTTCTAAATCCACAATCAAAATCCATGTTCTAAAATCTAAAAGCGGAATAAAAATCCATATTCTAAAACCTGAATCAAAATCCATGTTCTAAAAACTAAAACCTGAATCAAAATCCATCTTCTAAAATCTTAAACCTGAATCAAAATCCATGTTCTAAAATCTTAAATCAAAATCAAAATCCATCTTCTAAAACCTGAATCAAAATCCATCTTCTAAAACCCAAATCAAAATCCATGTTCTTAAACCTGTATCAAGCCATGTTTTTAAACTTGAATCAAATTCCATGATCTTAAACCTGAACTCATCCAAGTTCTAAAACTTGAATCAAAATCCATGTTCTAAAACCCAAATCAAAATCCCATGTTCGAAAACCTGAATCAAAATCCATGTTCTAAAACCAAAAGCGAAATCCATGTTCTTAAACCTAAATCAAAATCCATGTTCTTAAACCTGAATCAATCCATGTTCTTAAACCTGAATCAATCCATGTTCTAAAACCTGAATTAAAATCCATGTTCTAAAATCTAACACCTGAATCAAAATCCATGTTCTCAATCTTGAATCAAAATACATGTTCATAAACCTGAATCAAATTCCATGTTCTTAAACCTGAATTAATCCATGTTCTAAAACCTGAATCAAAATCCATGTTCTTAAACCTGAATCAATCCATGTTCTTAAACCTGAATCAATCCATGTTCTAAAACCTCAAAATCCATGTTCTAAAACCTGAATTTAAAATCCATGTTCTAAAATCTAACACCTGAATCAAAATCCATGTTCTCAATCTTGAATCAAAATCCATGTTCATAAACCTGAATCAAATTCCATGTTCTTAAACCTGAATTAATCCATGTTCTAAAACCTGAATCAATCCATGTTCTTAAACCTGAATCAAAATCCATGTTCTTAAACCTGAATTAATTCATGTTCTTAAATCTGAATCAATCCATGTTCTTAAGCCTGAATCAATCCATGTTCTTAAACCTGAATCAATCCATGTTCTTAAACCTGAATCAAAATCCATGTTCTCAATCTTGAATCAAAATCCATGTTCATAAACCTGAATCAAATTCCATGTTCTTAAACCTGAATTAATCCATGTTCTAAAACCTGAATCAATCCATGTTCTTAAACCTGAATCAAAATCCATGTTCTTAAACCTGAATTAATTCATGTTCTTAAACTTGAATCAATCCATGTTCTTAAGCCTGAATCAATCCATGTTCTTAAACCTGAACCAAAATCCATGTTCTTAAACCTGAATTAATTCATGTTCTTAAACCTCAATCAAAATCCATGTTCTAAAACCTGAAACCTCAATCAAAATTTATGTTCCAAAACTTAAATCAAACCAGATTCAAAAACTAGGAAGTTCAAACCATGACATGACATGTTGAGAGAAATAATTCTCAAAATAGGCAGTCGTCAGTACAAAGAAATTAAGAGAAGAACAGAATAATAAATGACGGTTGAGGACAATGAAATTATTGCGAAAGTATTTTACTGTAGATAATGGTATAGAGTGTTATGTTTATAATCTTTCCAACATTATAGACATTTTAACGTTAATATCCATTGTTCCTAAACGACCTGATAAAACATGGTTAAATACCAGTTTTTAACAGCATTGACGTCATCACCATGTTTCATCAGACATCTAAATAACTAATAGTTCAATAAACATCCTAACTTCCTCCACGCTCATCAAACCTGTCCACTTTAATTTGATATTTTTACTTCATTAAATCCTTTCCTGCCTATGACGTGATAAAGCGTCAAACTTTGAACATCATAAGCTGAATGGAATCTATTCACGCCTGTAAGAACAGATAAAAACCTCACATACAATTGTTCTATTATAAAACATGCTAAATGTTGGTTAAAAAGATTATTTTTTGAGCAAACAGAAGTAAAATCATTTCTGATTAAAAAAAACATTTTATACACATTTCAATTTGTTTTTTTGTTTCTTTGATGTAGTTTTTAATTCTATTTGCATCGTTTCCGGAATACCATCGTGCATGTCTGGTGCCTGTAATTTCAGGAAAATTTGAACAAAGGGACCCATGAAAAAAAGGAAATATATTACCATATATAATTGAAGATTGATTGAGCAAGATCTTGTACAAATCAACATACCATTAGACAGAACGTGTCAGATGTAAATATCAGATATATTCATGCACAATCTCATCAACTTAACACTAAAAGCAATTCATATTCTAATGAATCTGAGTGACTATTCTCCAAGAGTCCTGTTAATAGTGACCAGATCACGATAGTCGTCTGACCTTCTTCATATCCTCCCTGATTAAATCACAGCGTTATAGTCCCAGGGCTATAATTATTATCATTGATTTTAATATCTGGTAGAATAAATTTACTGGAAAAGTGTTATAGGTATAATGGCAACAAGTCAAGAACTTTGTAAAGTCAGGTGGCTCAACTACCATAGGGATTGGTTGAACCAGGTCACGGGCCCTACCCCACCCCAAGAAAAAAAAGCAGGTGCGCGTTATGTTAAAAAGAAAATTTCACAAGATACAAATGCAAAGTACTAACGATCCAAACCACATGATGAAACCAGATATCCAAAATAAGAGCTTGGCAATTGGTAGCAGTTATGAACTTTTCATATGAAGAAATATATTAATCATAAATTAGGAAGTATTTCATGATGAAAAGTGGCATCAGGTGTCTAGCTGCCTGGTGTCACACCAGTTGAAAGCTTAGGGAATGAGAAGAAAAGTATTATATTGTATTATAAATTCTATTTGGTACATATCAATTGAATACTGTACGACCCATTATATTTGATTAATGAATACATTGACTTCAACTTTCTCTCAACTAGATATAATAAGCTAGTTCTCTGGTTCCCAACCTGGGGTGTTTTCACCCACTGGGGTTGTAGGACTAAGGTGTCAAGGGTGTGGCCAACTGGTGTAGGAGAAGAATTTATATAGTTGAGAGAGCACTTCACATCATCACATGCTGGAAATGTGGATGAAACAAATATTTGGGGCGTGAAAGGTCCAAGCGATTGCTCCAGGAGCTGAAATAGATTGGGAACCACTGAGCTAGTTCCAGATCTAGTAGTTTATTTTATATCCCATTCATATCTCTTAAGGCTTAATCTCACTGCTATCTTGTCACAATCTGTTAGTTAACTATTTGGACATGATATTTGATATGATAAAGGCTCCTGGTATTTAACTTAGATTTCATTCATTCAGACCAGCTGTCTGGGTTGGCAGGTTATTAAGAAACTCTCCATTAACTCTCTCTAACTGACAGCCTGCCACTGAGAATACTATTACTGAATTAGTCTCTGCCTTTCATACATTGGTGTTAATCTGCTACGGTAGTGCCAAGACAAGAACTGACGTCAATATATTGTTATTCTCTCTAACTCAATGACATTCCACTTAGGGTTGGGAAGATTTGCCAACTGTATGGTTTAAACTTAGAGCTAGGAAGATTTGCAAACTGGGTTAAACTTATCGTCAGCCAGATTTGCCAACTTAGTTAAAATCAAAGGCTAGGCAGATTTTAAAGCTCAAGTTACAGCTTAGCAGATTTGTCAAGTGGGTTAAATCTTATGGTTTTAATTTGCAAATGGTAACACCAATTCCATTTTGTCAGTTGTTTTCAGAAAAGTGGACCAATTCTTACACACAGCACCAAAATATGACTAACTAATGAAAGTTTAATAGAAACTTTGATTGGCAATTTTCTGTTTTGGCATCACCTCACTCTGGGTTATAATTCAGAAAGTGATCAACTATTGGGTTATATTCCACAACTATTGTTAGCTTAAAGACTCACTGGACATCACTGAAATCTTGATATTCCCCTCTTTAAACGTAAGAGTGGTCTACTGTTGTATTATTGAATGTTTATAGAAACATCAGATATCACTGTGTTATAGTTTTATATTCTCCTCTTTAACCATGTGATCAATTAACTGAGTAAATGACAGGATCTCCTTCTTCCTTTCCTTTCATCAATAACAGTTTTTACACAAAGAAAATAAGACGCAGTGAAACTTGAGATCTTTAATGACAGAATTTTTCTTGCTTGGAGAAAATGTGAAAAAAAGTTTTCTTAGTATCCTTTTGTTGAAGAAATTAAAGGAGTAATAGGAGTGGAGGAATTCTTAGAAGGACTTAATTGGCTTCTTGAAGAAATAGAAATAACATTTGATACGGCATGACATTTAAATTACATCCATATTTAATGACTTCTTGATTTTCGACCATTGATATGTTTTGTTAGCGTAAAATTCATTCATTCTTATAAACTAAAGATTGGTTTCATCTTCTCCAACATTCTCTTCACCTTGCTCTGGGTTATATTAGACAATGTTCTTATAATAAACTATTGTACGTTTATAGACAGATAATGTGGATTATTTATTAAAAGCTTGTTCTCTAGAGTAGGCCTGGCATTTAAAATCGGAAACAGGATTTAATGGTATGCTACTTTGAGTTTTTTCCACCCAATGTTTCATTCTCATTATCAGGTGAAAAAGGACATCATGAACAATAAAACTCAGAAACAGTCTAACAATTCAAGACTTTTGGTTCTCTTAATTTATGCACAAACATCATGTGGAAAAGGGCACAAAAAGCACAAAAGAATGGGAATCAGGGCTGCAAAAATTCTGCATAAAGACATATGAATTTGAGTATTGGTAAATCATTTGGAATTTTTAGCTCATTATGTCTCTTGCCAAATAACATTGGACATATTTTTGCGAGAAAAGCAGATGGACTTACCTTTCAGGAAACTTCTTTGTTTTCATACAATATTTACAGAAAATGATGACACAGACGACAATAACGATTCCTCCCACCACGCCTGCTACTAATATTATAAAGGTTATTAATGGTGACACAGTTGCTTCCCCTTCATCTATATAATTCTTCTGAAAAGGAGGTAAAAAATTAATAAATTAACTTCCAGAAAAATCAAGATCGGATTCACATAAAAAACGAAATATCAAAATTGCTTGTAGCCATTAAAATTGAGAAATAAAAAGAAATCCAGGTCAGATTATTGAAAGGATCAGGGTTCAAATCAGCCTGATTAGCCTGGTCTCTACCTGACCCACCATCTATTCAACACAACCAAAACTTTTCTACCATGTTTCACATTTGCAGGTAGACCTTCTGTTAAGGTAGTACATACTCATTATGTCACTTAATTTCCAACCAGCCAATCAATACTCTTGAAAATATCCACTTTAAATTTTTGCTTTTTAAATATTTAAACATTAAACACCAGCACAATAATATATGTGTATGAGTAACCCCTATGGAAAAGGTCTTTGGATTGTAAACAGAAAATATTAGAAAATTGTCAAGGCAAAAGTTCCTGAAAACATATCTTAAGACTAAATCAAACTAGTGATAAGGTGACCAAATGCTAAAACACATTATAGATTGGTTGGTTAGCTCGTAGATGACAAGTTAACGTTTGCTTCCAGCGGATGCTGATATCGCAAACTAGGTAGTTATTGATAGTCTTAGTAGTTGGTAGTTGGATCTGATAGTAAAGATAGGTAGGTAGATGACAAGTTAACGTTCGCTTCCAGCGGATGCTGATATCGCAGACTAGGTAGTTGGTAGTTCAATTGATCATAGATTGTAGCTAGAAATATATTTATACAACCAAATCAAATTGGCAAGGAAATACTTTTATCAAATCATCAAGTATAGGCCTTGAGATTTGGAAATGTATAAAACTAATCCAAACTAATTTGCAACATGATGACCAGATGACTATTAATAGATTTAATTAAGGTGTTTAATTATTGTGATTTGTTTGTGACCTTGATTGGAGAAGCTATGACCTTGAAGTGTCAAGCTGTGCTATTATCTGTATGAAAACAAACAAGGTTCATAATGAACGTAGGTAGAAGTTTGTCAGTACTTCATTTACTGTCTTTTCACAATCATCAGCAGATCAGATTTAACTCATTAATCAAATATCAGCTTCAAGATAGTGAGGTTCCCTAACACAGTCGGTTAGAGAGTTGATTCTTTACGTAACGTCATATATGCTTGGTTATGTCGAGCAATGGCATCTGTGGGTTCCGATCTCGATCGCGTATGAAAGTCTGATAACCTTGAATAAGTGATCTTCACTCATAATTCCAGTCAACACTAAATGGGTAGGGATAATCTGGGAAAGATCAATGCCAAGAAGTTTGGAGTACCAACTGTGAAACTAAGTTGTTATCCTTGTAAATTATAGTTGTTTCTTTCTTATTTTTAAAAAGAACTCTATGTTTGTCTGTAGATCAACCAAATTGTATTGCTATTGTCTTATATATCATGTACTCATGTAAAAATAAATTTGTTTAATAAAGATTCAAAGATGGACAAATTAATTTCACTTTAAAAATACTTTAAAAATTTGTTTTTCACATTGGGCAATTTTCTTCAAAAAAGCAGAAAGCAATTAGTGTTATAATTGAAATATATCTATATTTATTACATAATTGAGAATAGCACACATGTCACTCTCAACTCACCACCTCCACTTTGACATTGAAATATTCATGAAAGTCATGAGGTACAGTTTTATTGATTGTAATATTTCTCATCAGAATATTTGACTGTCATGTCTGGTGTTATTGGTATAATGATGTGAATTGTTTTATTCTCTTAAAACTCAGACAAGATTATCATGCCTCATGTAATTCTCATAGTGTCAGTAACACATTTTAAAGAGATTTCTATCTTTTACACAGAGACAAAGTAGAAAGAAATGTAACGACTACTAATCACCCAAAAAAAACTTTAAACCCAACTGAAATCTCTATTACATCAACAAGTTATTTTACAAGTATATTTTACAAGGATAACAACTTAGTTTCAGAGTTAAGGACCCTTTCTACCAGGTGATCCTTGGCCAAACCTCTTAGCATTGATCTTTCCTGGATTATCCCTACCCATTTACAGCTGAGTCGACTGGAATTATGAGTGAAGATGACTTATTCAAGGTCATCGGACCATTACTCACCGATGGGGTTCAGACAACTAGAATGGTGTGATGACAATCAATTGATTACTGATTGTTGAATAGAGAAAAGAGGCTCTCATATTTATCTCATATACGATACCCACAATTCATCATTGTTATCATAACACAGCCCTACATGAACCCTATCATTGGTTGAAAATATTGTCATCATATTGCTCTGCTCTACTTTGGGTTCCGATATCAGACAATTTGTCATTGTTATCAGGACACGGTCTTACATGACGCCCTATGATTGGTTGAAAATATTATCATTATGAATAGGACTTAGGTAGAAAACTAATTAGATTACAATGGAGACAATGAAGGTACATTGTTTTAATAAAGTAGTAATTGTTATCCATGCAGTGTGATATGTTATTATAGTCAATTACTAAATGCCATATAAAGGAGCACCTTCTCTATTCGTTAGACCAATCATACCTTAGTTTCAGAAACAGGAATATTTTTAGCTTACATAATCAGTAATAGTGTTCACAGCTCATCGTTGATGTGTATCCATAATTATTCACGTTTGAAAGTTAAAAATACGACTCGAATTTTAGTGAGACTATGCCATATATAGAAAAACACATATATAGTAATAGACAGTGAAATTTCTAGTTTGAGGTATATTTGAAGAGATTATGCGATTTTCGTGCGTTTTAATACTTCTTCAGACTAAAAAAGCACAATCAATCAAAAATGTTGACTGTTCCCCTTTTAAGCAGAAAAAAATATCACAAAACAAAAAAAAAAAACAAATTGTAATCTGATTTAATTGGGTTATGGGGAGACATCATTATTTCCATATTATAAAAAGTAACACATCATCCAAAAATCTAACTTTACAATCAATACTACAATAGCTAAACAAATAATTTGATGATTGCATCCCTTGAATTTACTGTGGTATTGATATTATCTATTTATTTAATTACAGTAGTACAATGGTAGATGGCAGACCGGTGTTTAACGCGATAACATCTACTTATCATTAAGGAGTGGGAGTCACAATTACTTATTAAAATTCAAAATATTATTTCAACATTAATTTTTTAATTCGTATAGCTTGACTAATCAAAACAAAAAACATAAATATGTTACAATTTGGTTTAATTTCTAAATTTAATTCACAAACAGGTCCCCCAACAGGTCTTCGGCTGGTAATCCTATAGTTTGCAGCCTATAACAATTCAACATATTTGTTTGGAGTATTTTGTTGTACCCCATTTAAACATAATCATAATGATTCGACAAATTTACAGGGAAATTGAGAAATGTCATTTGTCCACACCCAAGATCAGAAATAGGCTAATAACCAGACTTCTGTCACATGATTTAATTTACCCATTATCAAGTATTATGTATGATATATTAAGTAGAAACAATCATGGTAGGAGTTAATTGTTAGCTTATAGTTATTGTTCCCTATATTATATTTCATGTTATCAATATTAGATTAACTTTCCATTATGGAAGATATCTATAATCCACTAGTAATTAAACTTTCAGCCAACACTAAGTGAATATTGGTTTAGTTGAGTAAATATATTAGTGCACATTTTTAGCCTATTCAAATCATAAAATGAGCAGTCCATTTCATTTTTTAATTTGAGTAGAATAAATAGAATTGAATTGTATTTAGCAATTGTGAGTACGATATATAGACACAGCTTTATGGAACAACAATCACTGACTAAGGTTTTATGCAGGTGAAAACTGTAGTCTCTATTGTGTTCACAAAAACAATTTGATGCGTTTTTTCTAAATCAAGGGCAATAATTCAAAAAACTTTCATTGAAAAATTGTTAAATTCGCATCTGTCTAAGATCTCATCAATAAAAATGATCACACCAAATTTCATTTAAATCCGATGAAAACTGTAGTCTGTATTATGTTCACAAGAAATGTTGACTGATGGACACGTGTTACAGCAATAATATATGTCAACATTTCTGGTGTGGGCGTTTAAAAATCAGCGAGTTTCAGAGGCTAGGTTTGAGGAGGATTGCTGATCAAAAGAGTTACATCCAAAGGTCAATTTCACTCCCGATAAAAGCATAGTAAATATCAATGGAGTAGGATTAAGTTCAATCAGTGAAACAATGAAAATCTTTTTTTTTAATCGGATTAGTGATTAATCATTTTCCTTCATAATTAGTAACGGCACGCGTCATCAATACCCTAAATGTCGTCATTGGATTACAGAAAATCGGTCAATGGATTCCATTACTGGTTCAGAGAGTTTAATTAACTATAGATTATCCACTTTAAGACCTGATTTGGATGTCGGATTGTGGCTTAGAGGGTGAACCAGTCTAATGCAGTTTTCTTTTGTAGATGATTCAGTGATTTCAAAAATAGGTGATGGTTTATATTGAACGACCTCTAAAGGGGCTTCTTTGTAATAAATATCAGAAACTAGGTAAGATCTAATATGTTTCACACTAGTATAAGGTTTTATAAGAGAAACTCTCTTATAGAAGCACTGGCCTAGGTCACAAGTAGGGACTGTGGATTTCAGCATTGGAATACATCAATTTGATAGGAAATTACATACTTCTGGAGAGATTTACTAGATAAACAATTTATTCAGAAATGCAAAGCAATTATTTCAGGCAGTTAATGAAAGGGGATCTATTCTACCATGGACAAGAACATTACTCAGAATTTTGTGCAATATTCATTAGAGACCGGTAAAAAGTCAACATGTTGCTAACTACATTAAGCCCAGAGCGTGGTGATAATTTCCAAAAGGTCACATGTCATGAAAAGTTTATGTAGGCGGCCATGTCAAATGTATTTGCAAGTTAATGTATGCAGCGAATTAATCAATTATCTACTTTAGTCCACCTACTAGTAATATTCAGTAAGTAAGGCTCAGTCCACCTACTAGTAATATTCAGTTAGTAAGGCTCAGTCCACCTACTAGTAATATTCATTAAGTAAGGCTCAGTCCACCTACTAGTAATATTCAGTTAGTAAGGCCCAGTCCACCTACTAGTAATATTCAGTAAGTAAGGCTCAGTCCACCTACTAGTAATATTCAGTAAGTAAGGCTCAGTCCACCTACTAGTAATATTCAGTGAGTAAGGCTCAGTCCACCTACTAGTAATATTCAGTTAGTAAGGCTCAGTCCACCTACTAGTAACATTCAGTTAGTAAGGCTCAGTCCACCTACTAGTAATATTCAGTTAGTAAGGCTCAGTCCACCTACTAGTAATATTCAGTTAGTAAGGCTCAGTTCACCTACTAGTAATATTCAGTTAGTAAGGCTCAGTCCACCTACTAGTAACATTCAGTTAGTAAGGCTCAGTCCACCTACTAGTAATATTCAGTAAGTATGGCACAGTCCACCTACTAGTAATATTCAGTAAGTAAGGCTCAGTCCAAAAAGGTACCTTATTCTGTGTGTTATTGATAACCGCATTGAACGTTGAAAGTTACCAAATTGGTGGCATGGTGTTTTATGCAAGATTATTGATACAGAAGAAAATATCAGACTTGACACCTGAAGATGTGTCTGGTCCCATACCTCAGATATTAGACATTTGAAAGGTATCTAGAAGAATATACAGTTTACTTCTTATACATACACCTCTCATTCTGTTTGTTTATATCTACTCTTTAAGTTTTATTTACACCCACATGATGTGTGACCTGATTATTATGCAGGTGCCCCCAACTTCGGAATCCAAAAAGGAGTAACTAATGCAGTTGTTGTGACAAAATTGCTCTCATTGCACACTGCAAAATTTTACCTATCCGCCAGAATCTTATCAGGAGCAGAAAAGTAAGACAAACAACCCCATTACATATCTTGGTGTGTTTAATTATATATCAACACTGCCAGTTATGACAAGTCCTACCTTTGTTATGATATTAACCTACATATGATAATATTGTTTTTATCAATATTATACTCTCACATACAACTATATGCTCTCACATACAACTATATACTACATCAGACAACTATATACTACATCATACAACTACATACTCTCACAAACAACTATATACTCTCACATACAACTATATACTCTCACATACAACTATATACTCTCACATACAACTATATACTCTCACATACAACTATATACTACATCATACAACTATATACTACATCATACAACTACATACTCTCCCACACACACTACATACTCTTATTCTCAATTTCATACCCCTACACTACTAGAGCAAGTAGCTTTTATAGTTAAGGACATGGCCTCCACCTGGTTGTCGCTAGAATTTAGCATCCCTTTAAATTGAAAAAGTTTTTTTCATCCCAAATAGCATATTTATAATTAAATAGAAGAATTATACAGATATTCCATGTGGAATTAAAGATTTCAGACTTAACATTATGCAAATTCACAGTATTATTGAGTTTTGTCGTTTTCCAGGTTTGACACAACATTACATTCTCAAGAGATCAATCGAAGATTGAAAATCTTGACAATTTGATTGAAGACATTATTGGCAATTTTCAACATCAAACGAGAGTTAGAATTAAAAATTATATCCAAAAAAAAAATTGATTGCAATCTGCATCATTTTAATTTCAAGTTGTGTTCTATATACAAGAATTATGCAGATATTTCATTAGAAAATTTAATGATATTAACTCCAATTTAAAATTTCGAATGATAAAGACATCTCGATTAATAGATCAGACATAACAATATGCAAATCGACGATTTTATTGAATTTTAAATGTTTTCCAAGTTTGACACTTTGCTAATTTACTGTGGTAACTATATTGATTATACATTATAAATATTTACATTTATTTTACTGTTAACAATTAGTCATTATACACCTTATAGTAAATAGCTTGACATTTACTGCTGGTGTATTGAACAACCAAATATTAAAGGAATACTACCTCTTAGAATAGACATATAATTTACATTTCTTTGACTTATCTGGTGACATAACTATACAACAGAATCTCTCTATAATCAGAGAAATCCACAATACTAAGTAATCATGGAGAATTCTTAAATTTTTAAGCACTTTAAAATAATTACTTATAGTTTTAAGAATATATATAATTAGTTAGTTTGTTTGATTTATCGAATTATAAAGGATTGAATATATACTCTTATTGTCGCATTAAGGACTAAAAATTCATGTTCACTTAGTATTCCTTTCACACAAGCAATAATTAAGCTTAACTTAGATAAAGTCAATATGGAAGGAAATACGTTGTAATTTGATTGGGTATTATAACTTAATTTACGCTCAATTCTAGATATTGTCCAATCAGATGAACATAATTCTAACATCATGGTTTTTCAAAGATATTGTATGGCACATTCACTATCCTAAATCAACTTACTGGTAAGCTACTCTGAAATTGAGTATGTCAATTTGGCATCTGGTTTAGATAGTCCACATATTGTTAAAGATGGGTTCCCTTATTTTCATTTATGAAAACGAAAATGCTAATACTTATATGAATAGAAAGAAGAGGTGTTCTAATGACTTGGAAAAAATACCAGTTTGTCTCACATGTCCATAATTTATTCATAATTAGCTAAATTAGAAGAGAATTACCAGCAGAATTCCAATGAGTGACCGATCAAGAAAGGTCAAAAAGTCTTTTTTGTTTATCCAGACTGTACAGACATGGACATTTATGATTGGTTAAAATTATATGCAATAAGAACATAATGATATGATTAAGAATACATGATAATTCATTAGATACACCATTTAATCAAATAGTTTGCTTAATTTACACTAAAAAACAAGGAAACCAATCTTTAATAGGTAAATTAGAAGCCCTTTCATCATTTCATCAATTAAAATAGCAACTCACCTGTATATCATAATATGTCATTTTCTTGTTGAACAACCCATCAAATATACCAAAAGTATTACCCTGCATTGATCTGATTAGTTTGTGCCACCTGATTGACTTTTCCTTCTAATTTCCAATATCACAAAAACAAAACTAAATTTTCAATTGATTAGTTTGAAATATCAAAGAATTTATTCATGTCATTGTTTTAATTTAACTTGATTAGTTTAAAAGTCAAAATCGATTTTATTTTCAGCACTAGATTGAACTCATTAAGCTTTGAACACACTTTTTAATGCATGACTTAATTTCCATAAATTCCAGTATAGTAAACAGAAATATGTCATGAAGCTATAGCACTTTGATTTGATGACAGATTTCAATATTGATAAGTACTATAGATATCAAAATAGAAATTAATTTCTATCAGCTAGTAATTCAAATCTTTTTAAGCGCAATTCATCAATTTAGATATAAACATCCATCCTTTCTCTGAAATTTTTGACAATACTTCATTCATATACTCCTCCTTTTATCAAATTATCGGGGCCAAAAGGCAGAAACAAAAAACCAACAAATTAGTATTTTCAGTACAATTTAGAAGTTCAGTTTATCAGCTGGCAAAATATAACCCTGGATTTCCTATATTGTTAATGTCTGAATCAATTTTAGAATTTTAACCATCAACTTCTATTACCTTCCACATATATAAATCAAACCTTTTACACTAGGTATAAAAAAACAAGATAATTATATTGTTGTGAATTATTACGATCTGTGACAATGAATCGTCTAAAAGTTGAATGAACTCAAATCTTTTTTTCATGTAATAATCTTCTATTCTTGGTGTTTCACAAAAAACAGATGAAACTGATGAAACACATTCTTTTTCACAGATTACGAAAAACACTTAAATTGGTTTTTTGATAAAACTCACAAACATTTCATTCGAAACTTTTTATAAATGAACCACAATGAGTTTCTAACAGGTCTTACTGTAATAAAAATTCTAAGTTTCCAATAGAAAAACAGTCAATTCTTCTTGATTTTTATAAATATGGATTTTTAACAATTTTATTGAATTTTTCCTTCAACACATCCAACAAAATTAATATTGTTATCAAAATAATTGTTTCCAGGTATTTATTGTCCAAGTACTATAGTATATATGCCATTCTAGAAAATGCAAAGAATTTGATTTTCAATCACTGAAAGAAGCCTTCTACAAAAAAGCACAGATAGTAAATGAACCTGCAGTCTGAAAGACTATTACATTGAATGTAGGTGGATGAGATTTCTCATAAAAAAACAATAATTTGATCCAATCGGAGATATCATAAAGAGATTATATAAATCTAGGAGGTAGATTATAGATCAATAACTACCATTAATTAACAATATGAATGAAAACTATTAGAGTTATTGTGAAATACATCCTAGATCAGTTAATGCCAAGCCTGTGACAGCTCATCCTCTTTCCACGCAGCTGACAATGTAGTAGTGACAGGTGTCACGTGTGAGGCATGCTCACTCTTTTCGAAACACCTGATAGTACTTCTCTTTGGAGGTGTCCACTACTACACTACCTTTACTCCTGATGTTTCCATACTTAGGATGAGATTTTTGATGGATGGAATTGTCTTGCTTGTACAGATTGACAGGTAAATCTGAGGTAGCCTAAAGGATATTATATATCATTAACATCAATATTAATTATATAAGCGTTTCACTCTGTAACATATGAATGTAAACTATTATAGCTATCTATCTATTATCTTTTGTGAAATACATTGCACATCTAACAGAGCTCCTGAGGGACATTTTCAATACTTTTTAAAATTATTTTATTACTTATTTTGTTTAAACAAATTACAAAATCCATTTCGTATATAAAAAAAATTAATTCCATTAAACAAAATAATATTTCAGTATACATCAGATTTGAATATCAATTGCCACATTAATTCATGAGAAAAGCCTGACCACATATTCTCGAAACGATCTCAGCGTTAGGATGTTCTAGGTTCTTAAATCTTCTAAGATCTGTCATTGAGGACATCCTAGAGCTAAGATTATTTTGATAATACGTGGCCTGTTTTAGTTATAATGAAGGAATCTATAATTAATTATGATGAAATAAGGTGCAGATCACTACTTCAAGCCTTTTCATATTTGATAGCTCATTCCTGATTAATGCTTTTGACATCATTTGTGGAAATAAATTTTAAAATCCGAGCATAAAAAAACATTTTCTAATTCTTTAACAAATGAATGAACTTTGTGATTGTCATGAATACAGTCGTTCATCACTTCATGTTAAGCCTTTGATAGCTCAGTCCTTATTAATGCTTATTAATGCTTATTAATGCTTACCACACACGTTTCTGATATTAATTTCAACATCAGCCAAAGAGAAATACGCACATTTTTCTCAAATTCTCAAATAAATGAATGAAACTTATTAGAATTACAGATATTTATCTAATTACCTATTGTGAAATACATCGGAGATCATTTGATACCACACCTTTTCCTTTGACCGTTGATAGCTCATCCCTTAATAAAGCTAGTGACACATGATATATGTTTTATATTTGAAATAAGGGCCAGTGGCAGTGGGGACATTTGCCCATCTAGAAAAATGGTTTGCACCCCCAATTGTACACCCACCTTATTTTGAACAAATTTTTAAAAAATATGACTTTCGCATGTTTTTGCCACAAAACAAATCAGAATGTACCAAAACCAAAAATTTCGAAAATTTTCTTGAAAAAACCCTTTCACAACCCTTTCTGAGAGGCTTGAGACTATGATGCCTCCCCTTGCATTTTGAATTCAGCCTTGACAGTTGTCCCACCATGGAGTCAGTCTGCCCTCTATTTGTCCCTATTTTGACCAAGCATGTTTTAATTCTTTGACAATTGAATGACACCTGTAAAGTATCTTTATATGTAATTATGCCGTATATCTCTCAGCCAAGCTTTTTCCCTTTAACATTTGATAGCTTCTTCTTTTGATTAATACTATTGAAATGCTTGGTTAAAATAAATTCCTAAATCAGTCCATCAGAGATCAAATTAGTGTTCTAATTTATTCAATGTACTTTCTACTTCTAAATGTCATTCACTGATTCTAATAGACAGAAGTTGGAAATGTAAGTTAACATCTGATTGAGTTCATTGATGGAATTGTTGAATGATGAAGCCAGGTGTTGACAGAGATTATCAGGAACTATTAGTACTAACAAACACCTGTACTCATTATAAAACTACACATAATACTACCATTTAATCATCTTAGAGGTTCAATAGGTACAAATTATATACATTAATGACGGGCTGTATTAACCAATCATGTCTGACTAGAGCTCTAGATTGTTGATTCAGCTGTATTAACCAGTCATGTCTGACTAGAGCTCTAAACTGTTAATACAGCTGTATTAACCAGTCATGTCTAACTAGAGCTCTAGACTGTTAATACAGCTGTATTAACCAGTCATGTCTGACTAGAGCTCTGGATTATTGACTGTATTTACCAGTCAAGTTTGACTCCAGCTCTAGACTGTTGATTTGGTTGTATTTATCAGTCATGTCTGACTAGAGCTCTAGACTGTTGATTTGACTGTATTTACCAGTCAAGTTTGACTAGAGCTCTAGATTGTTGATTTGACTGTATTTACCAGTCAAGTTTGACTCCAGCTCTGGACTGTTGACTGTATTTACCAGTCAAGTTTGACTCCAGCTCTAGACTGTTGATTTGGTTGTATTTACCAGTCATGTCTGACTAGAGCTCTAGACTGTTGATTTGACTGTATTTACCAGTCAAGTTTGATTAGAGCTCTAGATTGTTGATTTGACTGTATTTACCAGTCAAGTTCGACTCCAGCTCTGGACTGTTGACTGTATTTACGAGTCAAGTTTGTCTAGAGCTCTAGATTGTTGATTTGACTGTATTTACCAGTCAAGTTTGACTCCAGCTCTGGACTGTTGATTTCTGTATTTACCTGTCATGTTTGACTCGAGCTCTAGACTGTTGATTTGACTGTATTTACCAGTCAAGTCTGACTAGAGCTCTGGACTGTTGATTGACTGTATTTACCAGTCAAGTTTGACTCCAGCTCTGGACTGTTGACTGTATTTACCAGTTAAAAGTTATTCTTTTGTCAAGAAATTCCATATTGTACAATACTTTGCATTGATCTCAATAAATTAGCTAAATTAAGAAATTTCAACTAATTTCTCAATTCTTTTCCTTGTGACGTACTTTAGATGTAAAACAAGAAGTGGATAGTGACAGGTATAATGACAACCTAGATCTAGTTTCATCAACTCCATACATCAGAGAGCACCTGTTAATTACCTACTCATATATAACAGTGATAATAAGGGTAATAAACATAACTTTGTAATATAAAAACTCACATAATATCATTAGAGATGATAATAACTGATAATAATCACAGTACATAGGTCAAGGTTTGCTTCATAAAACATGGTACTGTGGCATGGCCTGCTCAACCTACCAGAACACCTGATGAATATGAACACTGTATATATTGTAAAATTGAAGGTCACCTTTTATCATTACAGAAAATATTAACAACAGTCTAATTAAAACTAGCCAAAACTTTCTTTCTTTTTTTTATTAGCTTTTATTTCTAATACATCCACTACAGTTTATGTCTAAAGATGGCCTTTTTGAGCATTTGTTTGTATGATGATACAGCCAATCAATCAAATTCCTGCAATTTCCAATGCTTGGATTTTGTTGCATGAACAAAAGGTGTATTTTGAGAAGCATTAGACACTGAACGCTTCTTTTGTTCGCATCATAAAATTGAAGAATTTGATTGGCTGGCTACTTAGACTGGTATTAACAACTATAAAAACTTTTAAAATAAACATTACAAGAGAGTTACATTTTCAAGACTTCATTAACAAAATGCCCTGTAGATATCAAAATATATCTTACAAATATCAACATTTCATATAATATACTGTGTCAATCAGAAATATGATCTAAGTTTTTTTGTTCTCCTTTTGTCACTGTATCAGAATATAAGTAAATCTAAAAAATTTGCAATATAAGGGATCAAAGAAGACGAAAAAAAGAAACATTCATTTTGTTCACCAGAACAGCAGTCCTTGTTTTACAGTTAGATAGAATAGAAAAATGAGTAAAAATGACTTATTTAACCTAACTAGACTTTCACATGCTGACCCAGATAAAAACCCACAACCACCAATTGCTTGACATAGCTGAGCAAGTGACAATGTTATAACCATGGAAAACTCAGTCAATTCTGTGACCAAGTTTGACCTATTCTATCTGTCCATCCGACAGCTACAAATCTCCTAGCTCAAATAAAATTATCATAAGGAAATTAAACTATGTTTTTTCCTGGACGACTAAGTCATAAAATGTCAAAGCAAGACGTAAATGTCTGTGAAAGTTTCGTATAAATAGGTCAATAGTCTGTCAGTTGGACGGTCGATAGATACGACATGAGGATATGGTATTCAGAAACAAGGAATCACAGGGGACATCAATTACAATACACAGTCACTATTACATTATCCATATATCATGGTGATATTAAATTGTTTTATGAAATTTCTTACTGGAACATCTTAGCAATAAAGAAGGTGGGTGAGAGAGGAGGGTGAGAGAGGAGGGCCGAGGTGAGAGAGGAGGGCCGAGGGTGAGAGAGGAGGGCAGAGGGCGGAGGGGGCACATGAAGATAGAAAATTCCCATTGAGTGTCATTGCTCTGAAAATTTCTCTATGTGTGCCCTTTCTTGGTTGGGCTTAAAGTTTTGCTGGTGATTTAATTGATATGATCAGACTAAAAAAAACCTTGACACTAGACACCAAGAAACAAGAACCCGTACTGTTCAACCTTTAGATTATTGTCAGATCATAGAAACCAGATCATGAGTTGATCTAACCATGCTGATAATTATAATACAAGAAAAAGACCAACAACAGTTTTGTTCCAGCAGATTAACTTTATTCAAGTCCGAAACGTGCCGACCACTTGGAACTAAGGTATGATGAAGTCAATTATCTACTACATTTTTTCTATATTTTTTTCATTCATATTTTTTTCTAAAGGGACAGGATCTATCAAAATAAAAACTGATAGCTGGTGTTAAAAACTTGTTGCAGAAACTGCCTTAGGTCAGATAAGAGTCTGTATCTTTACAATTGAATTAAATCATCTCCATTGTCATGTAACAAGTTCTCTACCCCAGTGCCTTCTAATGACATTATCAGTGTATGCCATGTAGACCCATTTATTGCCAGTGAAGAAAAGCATTACTCAAAGATTGCTCTTGATTTACTCATATTTCCACCTTTAAACTGGTTTACCTGTTTCTTCAGGGACTTGATCAAACAACGCCAACATATCATAGCAAAACCACTAAAAGTAAAAATTAGAGTCAACTTGTTTAAAGTTATTTTCACTCTAAGTTTAGCCCGTTTTTCAGTTTCTGGCCGGATGATACCAAACAAAACAGTCAAAGAATTGGCTTCGGACTACCTACAACTAAGAACGTGTTGACCTCACTCTACTCTTTCAAAATCAATAAATCTGTGGAAAAGTCAGATAATTTTTAACGTTATAAAAAATATACGGAATGACATCAGCATATAAATACCATACTCTAGTCTGCTGACAGACACAGGTCTAATTTCAAACAATTAACTGTTTCCATGGTAATAATCAGAACAAAACAGAACTGGGATAAAAGGATTAAAAATTTCACTTGACTTCCAAAAACAATTACAGGATCAAAGTTGTAAAATTTTACACGGAATAAATCGTTACACTTGACCAATGTAGGTAAAACATTCAAGCACACTTCACATGATGTTCGATCAGTCAATCATAAAAAATAATCAGTATGAATTAAGATCTACCTGCTACAGTGTCATTCATACAGTGATAAGGGATCTAATCATCCAGTTTCATTTCAATGTGAAGAATTAGATTAATTGTGTGTGTTACTGTATCTAAATCCTTTGTATAATATCTAATGTAGAAATCGTTTATATTTTAAATTTAAAACTATGAAACTGTTCAAGTAGGGATAAAACCATCTAACAGTTTTTGAATGGCCACAATTCAGACTAATTCTTATTACAGATTTAAAGGTATCTTACAGTTTTCTATTGGTTGATAATTCTACAGATCAACCAATGGTGTGCTGCAAATTAAATGACATAGTCATCCTTTGATTGGAAGAAATACGGCAATATGATTGGATTATAAAACTAAATTTAAATTCAATTTTAGCGATTGACCTATCACATGACTGGAACACTTAAATCATATGAATTAAGTTTTTGAAAATGAGGTCCTTGGTCACTTTAAATCTCCTACTGGACATGACTGGCAAATCAAGAGCTCCAGTGTTGTCCCTGATGTGACCAGAGCTTTAGTGAATTATTATAATATGAAGTTATTGATTTAAACAAAGCAACCCATTATTTCTTGGTATTTAGTTACGTTTCAATAACTCTTCTCACTTTTTGTTATATTGGAATATCTTGTGTAAAAAATCTTTAAAATCTAATGTGAATCTAACTGTCACTCTTTATTTACTTAAGCCTGCTTCAAATTTCCCCAAAATTGCTTTATTTAAAGGTACTATAATTGATCATATAATAACACTATTTACTAAAAGAGTTTAAAGAGATTGTCAGGAGGTTTTCTTAGTTTTTATGAGTATTGGTGACACTGATAACATTAATTTGCACCATTCCAATTTTCAGTTAGACATCTGTGTTTCCTGCAATACAACTAAAAATAAGTGTTTGATGAAGTCACTTATCGTGAAGGCCTTGTGTGATAAAGCATATCTACGATAAGTGATGTCATCAAACACTTAGTATTTGTGGAATTGCAGGAACCACAGATCACAATCGTGTGATCAAAATTTGAATGGTGCAAATTGATGCTACCTGTGTCCCCAATACACATAAAAAATTTAGAAAACCTCTTTACCAACCCTTTAAAGGAGGTAAAATGAAGCTGTATTTATCACTCTGATCTGAACATGATATTATATATTTTTCTTCTACTCCATAATAATGTGATTTAATAGCAAAATGAAATGGGTATTTTACATCATACCTGTCTGCTCCAAATTAAAAATTAGATAATTTTGTTACTATATTTCTATATAATATAACAGCTAAAAGCAATATGCACACATACCAATAAAACAAGGTTTGTCGTTTTTTCTGAAAATAAAAATAGATAGAAAATACCTCCAGCTAAATTCTGAAAGATACAGCTGCCTCTGTAAGAAAATATTTCCAAATATGAATTCAATCATCTAGAATCTAGCTCAGAGGGTTAGGTTGTTTACACAAATTAAGGAATGCAAATGAAGGGTTAAATTTTTTTATTTTCTTGTTCTTTGATTATTTCAGCTTTACTTTAAAGTTCCTTTAAGATTTTTTGACAGGCTTCAATTGAGCATTAGAATTTGACATCAGTTGCTTGGTTACACTTAACAAATGGTGTGTGAAAATTTCATTCATAACTATAAATATACCGTCATGGTATCTACTTATTTCATTAGAAATGCGTTGTTTTGCGTAACAGAACAATAAAAGAACACCAAATTTGCAAACATTTAAGATTTACTAACTTAGACCAAAGTAGTAACTAACCAAAAACTTATGGAAGTAAAACTCATTTCATATCTTAAGAAATTACTCGTTCAGTGAACTATATTTTGTTTCATTAGAAATATGTCATTATGTGTAACAAAACAACAAGGGGTACTAATTTACAGCAATTTAAGATGAATTGTGATAAAGGTCAGTGTTAGGATTTGAGACGAATGACGTCAGTGAAGCCATCAATTATTCATTTTCTATTTCTATTAACTTTCTTATACAATGACTATTAACTTCTCTTTATCTCCTCTCAAACCAATTGCTTTCAAATTTAATTTCACCAGAGGACAATTTACTTCTTATATTTTCAGAATATCTTTCATTTATTTTTTTTTTACTCTTTTCAAATAAAAGGTCAATTTTTTCAATCATTCTTTTTACGTTTCATTACTAGAAATTAACTTTTCATATTTATATATTACGTGATCTGAACTACAGAGAGAATTTTTCATTGTTTTTCTTTCAATCATGGAATTGTAGATCATTAAAAAATATAAAATTAAATAACTGTCAAGGTCAAAATCAGGGACAAACTATAGAAATTGACAAATAAACGACATCTATGTGCTGAAAAGTTTGAGAATTCTGGAGAAACAGTGAAAGTGTCTGTTATCAATCACTTTCCCTGGCCTCACATTTTGTAGGAATTTCCCTTTTGAGTCCAAACACCGAGGTTTTCTTTGTTTTTACCCCTTCAAATACTAGCCACAGCTTGGTAGTCACTCTGGTTTAATGGGTTTACCTGAAGATCCAGGTTTCAGAGGACTGTTTTGGCAAATTTTCACATTACTCAAAACAGTGCTGCATGTCTTCATTGTCTCAATTAGGTGCAGTAAAATAGGACATAAAATACCATTTCATTTCAATTTGAAACTTAGTGAAAAACAGAAATTATAATCAATATGTCATTCAATCAGGAACTCGTTTTAAAATCCCTTCATTAAATAGCATCCTAGAATTATAGCCACCATTCATCATCTTGTCATTGATTTTCTCCTACCAATCCTGTCACTAATCCTAATTTAATCCTTTAAGATTGTAACGATTACTTCCATTGATAAGAAATTTCTACTTTAATTCCATTCATAAGACTCAATCATGTCCCTCGCCTCCAATCAGCAGTTAACAAAACAGATGTTAGCAACACAGATTGCAATCAATAACACAGATGGATGTCAACAAAACAGATGGATGTCAACAACACAGATTGATTTCAACAAGACAGATGGCACCTAATGGCTGTCAACAGTATACAGATTTCTGTCAACATCAAGGATGTCTGTACGGATTGCTGTCACCAAATGGCTGTCAGCAACACAGATTACTGCACACATCACAGATAGCTGTACTGATTGCTATCACATCACAGATGGCTGTACAGATGGCTGTCAACAACGCAGATGAGTTTGCAGATTGATGCAAACAACACAGATGGCTGTACAGATTGCTGTCAAGAAAAAGGGTGACTGTACAGATTGCTGTCAACAATACATATGGTTGTACCGATTGCTGTCAACATTACAGATGATTGTTCAGATTGCTGTCAACAACACAGATGGCTGTACAGATTGCTGTCAACATCACAGAAGGCTGTACAAATTGCTGTCAACAACACAGATTCTATTCATAAGACTCAATCATCATCCTGGCCTCCAATCAGCAACCAACAGCACAGATTGGACCAAGGGCTGTCAACAACACAGATGGCTGTCAGCAACACACATGGATGTCAATAACACAGATGGCACCAAATGGCTGTCAACAACACAGATTGCTGTCAACAACACAGATGGCTGTACAGATGGATGACAACAACACGGATGGCACCAAATGGCTGTCAACAACGCAGATGACTGTACACAACACAGATGGCTGTACTAATTTCCGTCAGCAAATGGCTGTCAACAACACAGATTGATGTCAACAACGCAGATAGCTGTACAGATGGCAGTCTACAGTACAGATCGCTGTACAGAAAGCTGTCAATGACAAAGATGGTTTAACAGATTGCACAGATGGGAGCAAATGGCTGTCAACATCACTAATGACTGTCAACATCACTGTAGACTGTCTACATCACTAATGACTGTATACTCATTTATTTTAGTTGGTTACAAATTGCTGGACTTTGATGGGTCAATATTGAACAAGGAATACGTAATTGAAACAAAGGATTAACTATGTGAGAAGATAATAAAAATACCATCAACCTAAATTACTTTCAATTCACAGTCCCCAACCATCAGGGGAATAGAGGATGAAATAGAAAATTAGTTCTCTGTTCTAATGGATTGAGTTGAATCATTTAATGCATAGCACACAACTGGTCATGTGTAGACAAAATCTAGGTTGAAGCTATCCAAAGTTTATGAAGCGAGTGCAAAGTCCCCAAACCCAGGTTTTCTTCCAGAGCAGATTTGAAATAAATTGTGACCCTGTCCAACTCACTAGCGAAAAAGCTGAAGACAAACTTTTCTTCGGGTCCGTTTCTTGAGGATTACCTAAGCAAATTACAAAACAAAAACATTTTCAAATTGAGTCCAACATTTAGAAGAAATGTTACAGGAAATGTTACCGTACTTAAAACAAGACAAATGTGGGTCTAACTGCAGATTATTTGTCACACCAACATAATGGTGAAGTCAATCAACCCTTTTCTGAGTCAATTTCTTGCATGTCATAAACAGATCACTGTAAAAAAAAATGGAATGTTTACCATCCATCAATACAGGGTGAAGAGTTGAAGTAGTCTATTGGAAATTGATACATTGTTATTGCCTGGCGCTGGAATTGGATATTGGTTAGTTCCGGCAATGTCTGATGAACTGATTAATAAATCATGTAAGAGAAATCAGTGGAACTAGATAGATGATAGATTGTTAAATAAACAGTCTATACTATTGGTCCTTTCTCTTGTCATTTAGAGCTGGGTATAGACCTTATTCACACCTTGTTTTGAGACACAGAAAGCGAGATTCATAACGCAAATTACATCATACATAGCAAAGATGGCGACGTCATATGAATAGCCTATATGACGTCACTAAACTTAATGGGCTAAAAACTGACCTTTTGCAGATAAGTGTGATGTGTAAATTAAATCTGAAAGTATCATTAAATAGCTTAATCAATTTTTTAAGGTGGCTCTAAAGACGTCAAGTTGGCGATTTGCTTTGTTAAGAGTATGGATTCAATATGGCTGACATGTGAGTAAGGTCTATTGCCAATCATGCCGGGATACGATAATAATCACGAAATGAGGGATACGATATGATATGATACAATACGTATCATCGGGATATCATCGGGGTACGAGAGGAAATTTAACTTTGCATCAAGTTTGTAACAGTAAAATTGGAACAACTTTATGATGTGGGCATAAGTGGCGATAATAATCATGATATGAGGGATACGATACGATACGTATAATCGCGATGTGGGGTATGAGAGGAAATTTAACTAAGTGGCTCCCATCCAAACCATTCCCAGAGATTGTTTGCTTTTGTTTTTAAGGCAGTCGTGGCATTCTATTTTTTTTTTTTTTATTGTTGCCCTTGGTGCAAATGCAATTTTCTGTATTTAAGGAACACATGATTTTCACTTATTGAGATTTTCTGACCACAATGAGGAGTGAACGGGCATACTTCCTACAAATGATATTGTTCTGTTTAAATAATATAATTTGGATGGATAAGTTTCAAACTTGCGTCTATATATTTTTTGTTCAAATTCACTTTTAAAGTGGTAAAGTTTCTTTATAAACAACAAAAATATAACAAAGATACCTAGACGTCTTTCTTAAATAGAGAAAAAATGACATAGAAAATGATAAATACAAGAAACAACACCTTTATACAACCAACAGTAAACAAAGGATATTGATTTTCATAATAACTGAATAAATTTTATAGCACGGAAGTGAAAGACATTAAGATTAATGGCAAATCACACACAGAGAGCGTTAAAAAGCTCTTTAATAGCATGCTGGTTCAATATTCTAGACTGTTTGTTTACTCTAGTCTTTTACGTAACATTTAGGCTACCTAGATATTCTGTTATAAGGCTAACAGAGGATCTTAGGTTACCTAGATATTCTGTTATAAGGCTAACAGAGGATCCTAGGTTACCGAGATATTCTGTTAATAGGCTAACAGAGGATCCTAGGTTACCTAGATATTCTGTTATTAGGCTAACTGAGGATCTTCGGTTACCTAGATATTCTGTTATTAGACTAACAGAGGATCCTAGGTTACCGAGATATTCTGTTAATAGGCTAACAGAGGATCCTAGGTTACCGAGATATTCTGTTATTAGGCTAATTGAGGATCTTAGGTTACCTAGATATTCTGTTATTAGGCTAACTGAGGATCTTAGGTTACCTAGATATTCTGTTATTAGGCTAACTGAGGATCTTAGGTTACCTAGATATTCTGTTATTAGGCTAACAGAGGATCCTAGGTTACCGAGATATTCTGTTATTAGACTAACAGAGGATCCTAGGTTACCGAGATATTCTGTTATTAGGCTAACAGAGGATCCTAGGTTACCGAGATATTCTGTTATTAGGCTAACTGAGGATCTTAGGTTACCTAGATATTCTGTTATTAGGCTAACTGAGGATCCTAGGTTACCTAGATATTCTGTTATTAGGCTAACTGAGGATCTTAGGTTACCTAGATATTCTGTTATTAGGCTAACTGAGGATCTTAGGTTACCTAGATATTCTGTTATTAGGCTAACTGAGGATCTTAGGTTACCTAGATATTCTGTTATTAGACCAACTGAGGATCTTAAAATGAAATGAAAATGAAATGAATAGAGTTTTACGTCCTACTCTTCTGCACCTTGTGGGCTAATGAAGACGGGCAACGCCATGCAGGGTGCCATGAGGGAAATTTTGCCAGGACAGCGGCATTAGCCTGCTCTTTTTCGATTTTACTGAGGATCTTCGGTTACCGAGATATTCTGTTATTAGACCAACTGAGGATCTTCAGTTACCTAGATATTCTGTTATTAGACCAACTGAGGATCCTAGGTTACCTAGATATTCTGTTATTAGACCAACTGAGGATCTTCAGTTACCTAGATATTCTGTTATTAGGATTTTATATTTACACTGGTAGTGATGGTGTCACGATGACATGTTCAACTCGGCCTTCAAATGTCCAATAATCACAATCCTCGACAGTGGCCGTGCCAGGGATACAAAAGGGGGCAGATTGAGGGGTGTGGCAGGGGGTCTGAGCTTGAAATGCGACAGCTCTGTGGGAGCTTCATAGACGTAAGCTTCCCATGGAGTGTCTGAGAGGGTTCTCCCCATGAAAATATTTGAAAAATAGAATTGATTTTGTGCATTCTGCCATATATTTGAGGCAAAAAACTAAAAAAAGCATATCTCATATTTTGTTAGAAATAAAAACAATTGGGGGTACAAACTATTTTTGTAGGGGGACAAATTCACTGTAAGTGAAATAGGTAAACTTAAAGATGACTTTAATCATGTGTGTAATTTTGATATCAATGAAGAGACTAAGAACAAGAGTTAAGTATAGAATGAATTTATTTTGGCAGCCATACACCTATCCTGCTGCTATTTCCTGCTAGGTCTGGGTAACAGCTGGTGTGGTGTATCTACCTGAGTTCCTAACATAACTCTACTAGGGCATTCTGATCTTGTGGTTTTCTCTTGTACATCTGTTAAGGTCAAATCAACTAATAGAGATTTATATTCCACTTTTTTTCCATCATATTTTCTATTGTTGATTGATATCTTAAAGCACAATATTAAATATTAAAGACAATTTCAATAAAAGGCAAGAAGCAAGATATATCCATTTCAAGACACTATTTTGTTAAGTTAGTTTAATTATCAGGTCTTGTGGTACTATGTCATCCTGTGAAATGGTGAAAGCAGGAGGGAAAGAAAGGCATGTGAAAAATTCAAGAAAATTAAACATAGTAGGCGTTTTTATTTAAGCAAATTGTATCTACACAGATCAAAGTGTGCATTTATATAAGCGAAACACCTACAACAACTTGCCTACAATACACATTTATTTGAGCGTTTGGCAAAGCACTTATCTCAATCATGGCTTACGGCGCTTTGTTGCGATTTGTTTGAGATTCAAGATGGGGGGCAACATTGACAAGTAAAAACATTTCGAGAACTGGTTCTTAGATTATAAGAATAAAGACAAAAATATTATTTTTACAAGTGTTTGAAGAAAATTGTATTCCATTGACAGATTTAACTGTTCAATAATCAGTGTATTGAGATTATTGGTTAGTAAACAAGTAAACATTGCAGCTCTGTTATACAATGATGCTGAATGGCACAATCAAAGCAACAAGTACATGTTATACAAATGACAAAGTAAAATCAACCAAATGTAACAGAACATTGTGACACAAAATATACAAAACTAAGTCAAACAGACAGGTTGGTGACAAACAAGACCATAATGACCAGGTCCAACAGATAAGATCATCAAGTCTCTGTGATGCAGTTGATACCAATTGACAGCTTTCAGCAATATCAACAGTCTAGAGTGGAATAATTAACCGAATTTCTCTAGTATAAGAATATAGGTTGATGATACAATACACTTTAATCTCTCTGCTATAATTCAAGTCAGACAGTGGTCATGATTTTATAATACTAAATAGGTTTAGTGATGGAGGTTTGCTGAAAGTTAATGTCAATTTGAATTAAAGTTAGATTTCTCTGGACAGTATATATTGAATGTAAATTGTCAGGGTATATATGTAGGCTAAATGCCAATCTACAAGGTATACTTTGAAAGTATTTGAATCAAATCTTACTTCATTGTTAATTCCATATAGAGGTGTGTAAACAGCTACCTAAATAGAAACTGCCTGAAGCGGAGGCCAAATATGAAAGGGGTCGCTCAGTGTCAAGGCCCCATGAGGCAAGGCGCCAAAGGCCCCTGGAAGCCAACAAATTTCAGATAGCTCGAGATGAATTTAGAGGGCTTAATTTTCACTTCAAAATAAGATCACATTGTGTGAGGGGATAGCTATGGCCCAAAGGTCCTCCCTAAATACCCTTCTGTGTGTAAAGTCAAATTGAAACTTGGTTGTTTATTCTATAAAACTCACATTGTTTATTTGTCATCTATCAACCCAAACAACGTTCAAATTTAATAAGAACATATAGACTTAAAATTAATAGTAGCCCATGGTGGTGAAAAACGAGAAGTTATATAATTTAACCCAATTCTGTATTTCCTGTGACAGGACACAGTGTAAATTGAGCTAGTATTTTAACAGACAATAGAGAGCTTCCTGACAATTGCCTTCAGAATAGAATTTCTAATTATCTAAACTAATATTGGCTTTTTACGTTTGTTATGACGTTATACAAATTTCACTCTTGATTTTTCCGAACTTTGGACTAGATTTTGATTAACAGAATGTCGTGCTTGTACAGATTTTATCATTACGTTTATCATGAAATTGTTCTAAATAATTGATAAAATATTCTCGATTGCTCACTCCTGTGCAGTAGCAATAGCTTTTCAACAAGGTTTGTTAAAATTTTACACCTCTCTTACAAAATACTGTAATCTATAGAAAATACAGTCACCTTTAAAAAATAGTCACCTATAGAAAATACAGTCACCTAGAAAATACATCACCTTTAGAAAATACAGTCAACTTTAGAAAATACAGTCACCTTTAGAAAATACAGTCAACTTTAGAAAATACAGTCACCTTTAGAAAATACAGTCACCTTTAGAAAATACAGTCACCTTTAGAAAATACAGTCACCTTTAGATAATACAGTCACCTATAGAAAATACAGGCACCTTTAGATAATAGAGTCACCTTTAGATAATACAGGCACCTTTAGAAAATACAGGCACCTTTAGAAAATACAGGCACCTTTAGATAATAGAGTCACCTTTAGATAATAGAGTCACCTATAGAAAATTCAGTCACCTTTAGAAAATACAGTCACCTATAAAAAATACAGGCACCTTTAGAAAATACAGTCACCTTTAGATAATAGAGTCACCTTTAGATAATAGAGTCACCTATAAAAAAAGAAAATTCAGTCAACTTTAGAAAATACAGTCACCTTAAGAAAGACTATTACCTTATAAAATACCCAAAACACACATATACTTGTGAAGTTATCTGAAGAAATTAACTGATAGTTTTGAAACATACTACCTTCTACTTTCAAGAGTAAGTGAAAACTCACTAAGATGGCTAATGACAGAAGGTGACAAGGTCCAGTGAGATCAGTTCAGTTAAGAAATTTAGAGAGGGCACTAATTAGAAGATTAGTGAAGAAGTTAAGATAGGACAGCAATTCATTAAAACAACCAGGTTTCTTTAAAATACACCCTGCCACTAAGTCAGTATCATTATGTATTAGGAGATGAAAGATTATGAGGATTTGTAAAATATTGAATTAAAGATGAATGAAATAAAAAGAGTAGTTCATATATTTTTTTCTTTTTCTACATACATGTATAAAAATAATTGTTTTTACATCATGATGACCCTGTAAATTGTTGAAACATTGTGTAGCCTACAATTAAACTCAGGAGTAGTATATTATAATATTGTGTTTTGTTATTTTATGTAATCTCTACATGTCACTTAGAATTATTTACATATAGGGTGAGGAAGCAATTGGGATATATCACTGGTGTAGAAATTATGAAAACAGTAGAAGGGTATTGCATTCAAATTTTTTTGAATTTTTCTTTTTTTTTTTTAATAAGAATTGTAATAATATAGTACTGATAGTCTTAGAATGTCTTTGAGTTGATAAAAATATAATATTTTGTAAGGTTACATTGTAAAGAAGCACATTTCTCTCTTAGAAATTTCAACCCTAAAAGTCCAAATTTTGGCGGAAAATTGTCCGCTGTAAAAACAAATTTTGAAGATATATTGTGTATATGCTTATATCTTTAAGATATTTTCAGACTAACAGTACTATTTTGAGGCTGCTTTTCCAATTCTCATAAAAATAACGGGAAAAATTAAAAAATCTGTTTACTTTGCACTGACAATAGAAGGGTAGAAGTTGAACATGAAAGGGGAAACAATGCAAGTCTGTTATAGGAATACTACCTCTTAGAACAGTCATAAACTTTTAATTCTTAAACTACTCTAAAAGGGACAGATACCCCTTTCTTGTTACCAATCATACTTTAGTCTCAGAAACAGGATTTTTTTAGACAAGCTAATCAGTAAAAGTGTGCATAGCTCACCATTCAAATTTGGGTATTCAAATTCATGTGTCCACGTTTGAAAGTTAAAATGACGAGTTGTTTGCTGACTATCTATAAATCAATTCCCCAAAATTCATCAATTCATCAATGGACCTATCTGATGTCTTAAATATACAACACAATCCCTGGATAATCCAATATATCCAATAAACTAAGTAGTCATTGAAAACAATCAGTGTTTTGAAAGAATTATCTGCAGTTTTATGGATCTATTGGTATTTAGAGTCAGTGTTCCTTTAAAGTATTATATCTACAAGAATGTTGATTATGTCAACTGTAGTCCAGATAAAGAAATAAGTCAGTAAGCCAATAAATTAATAGAAAGTCTTACAAATGTTCTGTGTTTTATACAGGCTTCATGTCAGAGGTAGTTAACTTGATTTGTAGGTCTAGTTTATCTCCATATGGTAGGGGACAGAGGCTACAACCAGCTGACTCTAAGAGACATATTATAGCTAATTTACAGATGAAAGTTTTGGTATCATCAGAAACTTTGTTAAGAAACTAGAGTCGGATTTAAATCCACAACCCTACTTGGATCTATGAGTTCCAATAAATAAATATTATCTTGAAGTTTATGAAATCAATTATTATCTATGTCCCTTTCTACATCTCAGATCACAGGAACTACAATCAGTTTGGTAGACTGCAGAGTGTCTTTTCCACTGATAAATCAATCTCAGGAGACATGGGTTTCATAACAGACAAAATATCTTTTTGAGGCTCAATAAAATCAAAACTGTTGTATTCCCCCCTCCCCTTTTTAAAACTTGTGCTTCTACCCCTAGTTACAAATGTGTAAGCATGCCCTGTCTCACTGGCAGTGCCTGTCCGATCATCTATCCAAGTCCTCATAATATTTTGAAAACTTTGCCTAATATAGGAGGTGCACCCCTAAATGTAATAAAATAATTTTTAGATGTCTATTGGTGCACCATATAAGGAGATATGCCCATAAATTCATTTATTCATTCATTTTTTCATTCAACACTCTTTCCCACTCCTGAACACCTTCTAAGGAACCATGCCTTCGACCTTGTATCTGTATAACCAACAGTAGAATCCTCAATTGACCTCTGACCTTTTTATTACAATGAAATCTGTATTAAATAGCTATCTAAATAGCTTATATAATTTCACACATCGAATACCGTTTCATTCATCAGTCTACGAGTGAAGGCATGAATCAATTCATTATCAGGATGATATGTTACCCCATTAACAGGCTGTTACCCCATTGCCAAAAACTATCGCCACTGAAAGTCATAAGAATGAAGAAGGACATTACCTTACTATCCATGTACTCTGAGTATATTCACAATAGATGGTGAGAGTAATTCCACTTCCAGCACACACGACCCACTTATCTTTGTCATTTTGTGAATGCCGATTCCGTCAGTTGATATCTGTGACTGTCACACGTTGATATACACCACACAACGACCATAATACACACACCTCGTGCCAGTAGCCAGCGCGCGCCATACTTCTCAACGACATTGGCATGAAAGAATTTGTATTGCAGGTTACCAGTGTAAATCCTGTGTTTAATCGATACAGTTTAAGTGTAAAGAGAATATACAAGTACAAAACTACCATTTTCACTACAGTTTATATATCAGACCAGCTTTCTAAGTTTATTACTAGTGTTTAAGATACAGCACACTAGATTGGGTATTCAAGGTCACGTTTCAGATTTGGCAGTCAAATCTGAATTTTTTAACATCAGTTATCAATCTTTCAAAATGAACTGAAATAGAGTTTTGTGTTCGCTTTATGAGTATGACCATTGCATAGCAGCTATGCTATGCTATACTTTTCTAGGGGGGCAAATGCCGCCACTGGGTCACAGATACTAGTCGCGCTGGTTGATGTCAAGATTAAATTTTAGCTGGAAGGTAGAAATTGAGCAACAAATTAACATAATAAGGTTGACACTGGGAAAATCATGCCAAGAACACCGCTGTTTCTAGTAATATTTAGGTAAGAAGATCGAGCAGGGGCCACCGACAATTTTTTCATGACCCTCCGTCTGAATTAGGAAAACTGGGTTAATAAATCTAATGGTATTGTCAGCTGCGGACACAATTACTGGTTACTTTGCTAGACAACTTCCCGTTACTGAGACTAAGGCACGATTGATCAGAGTGTTGGCGAATTTGTTCCTTTGAGGGTATTGCATCACCACTTGGAAAGATTGTCAGTCGTTATGGACTAAGTTACCACATGTATGCTGCTGATACACAGCTCTATCTGGGATTTAAATCCTCTTCGAATACATATTTCATGAACAGTAAATGTGCACTAGAAAACTGTATTTCTGACATTCGCAACTGGATGTCAAGAAACTTTCTAAGACTTGATGATGATAAAACAGAATACCTACTTATTGGGTCAAAGAATAATCTAAATAAATTACCCCCATCGACATTTATTAATGTTGGCTCTGCCCATGTCACTCCTAATCAATCGGCTAGAAATATAGGTGTTGTCTTTGATAAGCACATGGCCATGGTCACACAATGTATGTAAAAATTGTTTTTATCATATCAGAAATATTGGCAGGATAAGAGAATTCTTAACAACTGATGCCACGAAATCATTAGTACATGCCTTTGTTACATCGAGGCTAGATAATTTCAACTCGCTTCTCATTGGTTTACCAGTAAAGCACATTAATAAACTTCAAAGGGTTCAGAACACGGCAGCTCGTCTGATTTCCTTAAAACGAAAAACCGACCATATCACTCCTATTCTAAACGACCTCCATTGGCTCCCTATACAATATAGACTAGAATTTAAAGTATTGTTACTTGTTTACAAATGTTGGAATGGTTTAGCTCCAAAATATCTTTCTGAACTCCTTACTCTTCACAACCCTATTCGTGTAACTAGATCTGCTCAAGACAAAAATCTCCTGAAACCTATGCCTGTAAAACTCCGCACATATGGAGAGCGATCATTTGCATATCAGGGTCCTATACTGTGGAATAAACTTCCAGTTGGGATACGTTCATGCCCCTCAGTTCTAAGTTTTAAAACATCTCTAAAAACTCATTTGTTTTTAAAGGCTTATCCTACTATAGATCTTAATCTTTAAATTATTTTAATGTATTTAAATGTGTTTTAAATCTATTGTTAAATTTATATATTATAATATTATTTCTTAATATTTACATCAAGAATTGAATATTTTAAATTTTTGCTATTTTAATATGGATTTTATATGTTAATCTTCGTTGATTTATCTATTGTACAGCGCCCCTGAACACTGTTATGGTGAAAGGAGCGCTTTATAAATGTTGTTAATAATAATAATAATAATATTGCAGATTCACACAAGTAAGATAATTCAACGATAAATTCTGTAACTGTAGTCTGTATTTGTAATAGAATATAAAGAGTTACGTCCCATAATACTCTAACAAATATAGAATTTGAATAAGTTGCGCACTGTTTGTTTTGAATTGTAGGATTCGATTTAACATTTCACTCTGATAAATTTGTTAATTGGTAAATCCTCATTGAGTTGTGAAGGAGACTTGCATTAATAGAATGTACTCAACAAAAACTTGAAATGAAAATATCACTTTTGAAAAACAAACTTGTAGGGTGGAATATTTGCAATCAGATGTTCTGCATTAAAAGACAATGATTCGGTCTATTTTCTGACCCTGGACATTGCAAAACCAACACGTTTTCATGAGATTTTTGCATTTGTGAACTGAAAACTAAACAACTACAACAGAGGCAAATAATTTGATCAAATATGACAAATCTTTGATTGATCTGCTAGAAGCAGACCATACTGTTTTCACCTAATGGTACCCTTTGGAAGAGTCCACTACTACACGATTTTTACGATTTTGATGAATGGGATTGTTGTATTCCAACTGAAACTTGGATCAATTGTATGAACAATATCGATTTACGTTACCTAATCGCTAGAGAATATAACTGTTTGTGTTATTTTTTCTACAATAATGGTTCTAAGGGTGAGATGACTCGTGGCCAGGATCAGTTTGATCACCTAACTTGAAGAACTTGGAGAATTTGTTTTGTATTCTTATGATTATAGACAGTTCCATTTTACTAGTATCCATACAGGCCTACCGATTCAACAAAGCCTGTAGATTTGTGTCAGGCGCCTTCCCTTGGCTCTTGTTTGTATAAAATATCTCACGCATTGACTGTCATGGTCAACGTCATCAATACCAAATCAACAAAAAAATCAAACAAATTCAAAATACATTTTAAGTGGGGCAATTTATCATAATCTACACGACATCGCTCCTGGGAATTTTGAAATAAATTTTAATTAATCAACTCTTTATCGTGATTCAAAATCCATAAAAAAAATCTCAAAATATCTCTGACACATCAATTTTAACTGTTAATTTTATTAAAACACTTAAACGAATACTAGAGGAATAGTTTCGACTCATTCACTGAAAGCCCAACCATGCAGATCACAACCCTTCTTGCTGTCATTGCCATTACTGTCGTAACCGGACAACTTCCTTTCCGCAGAAATGTCGGCGGCAGTTTTGCTGGTGATGGCCTAGGTTCAAATTTTTTCCCATTTCCCGGAGGAAATTTTGGACAACCAAACGGTAAGTGGAATATTCTTATATTTTAAAATTCGAACTCAATGAATGTGGCACACCCAGCGATTTGTCAAATTCGCCAGGATGCCGACACTTGCTTTTATGAGTTAAAATTCCAATTTTTTGTTGATGGCTATAATTTTTTGTTGATGGCTATAATTTTTTGTTCAGGGCTATCAGTACTACCGGGATCATTTGGCCAAGCAGGCGGTAAGTAGAATATTGTTATAAATTAAAAAGTCGAACTTAATAAATGTGCCGCTCCAAGCGATTGGTCAAGTTCGTCCAGATGTCGACACTTTCTATCAGGCGTAAAAACTGTAGTTGCTGTAAGATTCTTCCAGTTTCTAGGTCGACTCGAGCCCTCCTTTAGAGAATTGTTTCCGGAATCAATATTTTGAAACAACAATTTTAACTGGGATGTGTTTTCAATTAGGCAAAAACTGTTGTCTTTGCAATCACTTATCTTTTATGGCAGCGCTTTAGGTAGACAAACAGTAAACACCATTAAGGTAGACAACGAATAAACAGTATATCTATCGAATATTATAACTATATCTTTGCAATATGTTTTCTTCACTTTGTCAAATTCGGCATGAGACATTTGACTCATTTGCTGTGATAACGGCCCTGAAACAGACCAACAACAGGGCCATAACCAGGGTCTATTTTCTATGAGGCAAAAATCTTGTTGTCTTTTATGTCTACTAGTCTTCTTTGTAACGATTTCGGCAGACTTCAAACGGTAACCACCTTTACCGTAGACATTAAATAAGAGATATACTCAGCGGATATCGTGTTTATACTTGTAATTTTTTTAACAAATTGTTTTGTTGTTGTTGTCTAATTTCGGCCCTGATCAATGCGCAATCAAACAACATAGGCTCACCTATATATCTGATCATTGTCTATACTAGAAACGAATTTGTGACATTTCTAATAAACTGTGACTAGCTTTTGTTTTCGTCTCGGTTAACGCACTCTATATACGGATTTGCTTACGTTACCATTATGAAATAAACATAGGCTACATAAAGTTGATTTTCGTGTTTCTTGTACTGGTTGCAGAAAGACAAGATCTGCAGGTCAAGTACACCATCACTATCACCATTGTTTTAGCTAAGCTAATCAGTAATACTGTATTTTTAGATTTATTTATTTAGATCTTTGTACAGTTTGAGTACCTCTGAAGACTGCACGCAAATCACACAATCCTTTTCAAAATGGAAATTTCACTTTCTTTTTCTATATTTTCTACACGAAAAGACAAGTCGTCATTTTAACTTTCAAATGCGGATAATTCTGGCTCACCTTCCTCCGATGAGCTGTGAACACTACTGATTAGCATAGCTTAAAAAAAGTCCGTTTCTTAGACCAAGGTACCATTGGTCAAACGGATAGTGAATATCAGCAAGTTCAAGAAGAATAGACTCTGGAAACTTGACCATGCAAAACACCATCACAGTTATAGCCTTAATGCCGTTACTAAACAAATTCCTTTTGGCAGAAATTTCGATGCAGTCTTGATGGTGATGCTTAAGCTTCTAATCTTTTTTCAGGACAATTTCCGGGATCATTATTAGGTCAACAAGGCCGTAAGTAGAGTCTTTTTAAAATAACAATTCAGATTCGATATTACATGAATTATGGCTGGGTGATATTGGTTCTGTGACAATATTTCATGTTAACTACCATATATCAAGATGTGGCGATACTTCGGTACTTTTTTTTAATCAGGCGCTATTATTTACGATTTGCATCATTTTGAATCACCACCAGTGAACTAAAGCTCCTGTAAATCGTGATATACAGCTTATTACACCACTACCCCAAGTTGAATGGTTTTACGATATTGATGTCATTATCTGCTCAAGCTTTTCTGCATCTTAAGGACATGCCGGAAACGGAGGAGAAAACTTGATGTACATAGAGCGTCCTCAGGCCAATATCAATAACAATATCGATATCGATATAGATTAATTCCAATAAACTACACAGTTTCAAACTCCGTTTGATTTCAATGTATATCAGAGCTATCGACAGAAGGACAATACATAATATGGCTAACTTTTAAAGTCGTTCTGTCGAATGCTCTGATTGGCTGTTTTCGATAGCGTATCCAATCAAAGTGCTGCATTTACAAGATACAAGAAAGTGCCAAACGATGTCAAGTATTGATGGAAGTTCGAAATTATAAAGGCATTGTGAAGATGTTTTCGGATATGAATATGATATAATTTGTTTGTCTCCACAGTAAATGAACCAACAGTAACTAACTGTGTAACTGGACACAATGGTAATAGTTTAGAAGTATACATCAGACCTTCCCAACCACAGTTCAACCCCTTCGTGAGTATATGATTGATACCATTTGTTTCCCTACTTGCGAACCCATGGTGGTGAATACGGATGGCGTGGAATGGTCGGAAGTACATTTGCGTTGTAGACATAAACATTTACTACATGTACGTTGTCTTTTATGCGTTTTGGGCGCATAATAATTGTCCTGTTTTATAGACGTATCTACTTTATCTTGTACGCACTGCTTTGAAGGCGTATATTACTGTGTCGTGTACGTTCTGCTTTGTAGGCGTATATCACTTTGTCCCACATGCTCTGCTTTGTAAGCGTATATTACTTTATCGTGTACGCTCTGCTTTGTAGACGTATATTACTTTGTCGTGTACGTTCTGCTTTGTAGGCGTATGTCACTTTGTCCCACGTGCTCTGCTTTGTAAGCGTATATTACTTTGTCGTGTACGGTCTACTTTGTAGGTGTATTTCACTTTGTTCTTATACGCTCTGCTTCGTGTCCTGTACGCTAGAAGACGTGTATCACTTTGTCCCGCATGCTCTGCTTTATATATCAATATCACTTTGCCTTGTACGCTCTGCAATTTTTTTGTGCGTATACCACTCTGTTCTGTTCGTTAGGGCGTATACCACTTTGTGCTGTTCGATCCGCTTTTTGAGGTATACCACTTTGTGCTGTTCGCTATGCTTTCTGGGCGTATACCACTTTCTGGTGTTCGCTCCGCTTTTTTTTTGGGCGTATACCACTTTGTGTTGTTCGCTCCGCTTTTTTTGGGCGAATACCGCTCCGCTTTCTTAACGTATACTACTTTGTCCTCTAACGCATTGCTTTGGATACGTTTATTACCGTTTCCTATGTGCTCTACTTTGTAGGCGGATATTACTTTGACTTGTATGTTTCATTCATTTTATGTTTCGTTTTGTAAAGTTTTCTACTCTGTCCTGTACGCTCTGCTTTGTAGGCGTATATCGCTTTGTCTTATGCGCTCTGACCTGTATTACTGTGTCTTGTAGACTCTGCTATGTAGGCGGATTGTTATAATTTGTACTTTATTATCTGCGTTGTGGGCGTATATTACTTTGTCCTGCACTCTCTGCTTTCTGGACGTCTACCACTTTGTACCGCTTTGTACTGCTTTGTGGGCTTATACTATTATGCCTTATACGCTCTGCTTTGGAAACGTATATTACCTTGTCATGTATGTTCTACTGTGTTAAAACATCTGATCGTGTACGTTCTGGTTTGTAGATGAGTTTCCCTCTGTTATGTACGCTTCCTTTGTGAACGTATGTCATTATGTTCTGTGCTCTCTGCTTTGTAGGCGTCTAATTTTATTCATGTATTGCTCACTTGTTACAGACAAAACGTTCATGGAACAGAGTTTTTGATTATTCTAGTTCCACAAAAAATCCCCCCCCCCCCCCCCCATTCCTCTCTAAAAAAAATAGATCTGCATTCTAGTCAAATTACAAGAAACCTATTGTACTTTTCATCTTAGATCCAGTTCCAAGGAGGAAGCTCACCATATGAAATTGAAGTACGAGTGGACTCATCTGATCTCCAAGGAACTTTCACTGTTGCCGTTACTGACATGTCTACTGATAATGCTTTCTGCTCTGCCTCGGAATTGGGATCAATCTCTACCAAGTAAGTTACTTAAATATAAGTTTATGTTCCTTGTTCTATTCAGATGAAAAATAAACGGGTTTTGAGTCCAAATTTTCTGAAAAAGATTGTGACATGATAGCAATGAGCAAGCATTGATCTTAACTATCGTGTCTAAACCAACATGTAGATTGTGACGTGATAGCAGTGAGCAAACATTGATCTTAACTATCGTGTCTCAACCAACATGTAGATTGTGACTTGATAGCAGTGAGCAAGTATTGATCTTAACTATCGTGTCTCAACCAACATGTAGATTGTGACTTGATAGCAGTGAGCAAGTATTGATCTTAACTATCGTGTCTCAACCAACATGTAGATTGTGACTTGATAGCAGTGAGCAAGTATTGAACTTAACTATCGTGTCTCAACCAACATGTAGATTGTGACGTGATAGCAGTGAGAAAGCATTGATCTTAACTATCGTGTATCAACCAACATGTAGATTATGACTTGATAGCAGTGAGCAAGTATTGAACTTAACTATCGTGTCTCAACCAACATGTAGATTGTGACGTGATAGCAGTGAGAAAGCATTGATCTTAACTATCGTGTCTCAACCAACATGTAGATTGTGACTTGATAGCAGTGAGCAAGTATTGATCTTAACTATCGTGTCTCAACCAACATGTAGATTGTGACATGATAGCAGTGAGAAACATTGATCTTAACTATAGTGTCTCAACCAACATCCATATTGTAACGTGATAGCAGTGAGAAAGCATTGATCTTAACTATCGTGTCTCAACCAACATGTAGATTGTGACATGATAGCAGTGAGCAAACATTGATCTTAACTATCGTGTCTCAACCAACATGTAGATTGTGACATGATAGCAGTAAGAAAGCATTGATCTTAACTATAGTGTCTCAACCAACATGCATATTGTGACGTGACAGCAGTGAGCAAACATTGATCTGAACTATCGTGTCTCAACCAACATGCATATTGTGACGTGACAGCAGTGAGAAAACATTGATCGTAACTATCGTGTCTCAACCAACATATCGATTGTGACGTGATAGTAGTGAGAAACCCTTGACGCAGATTGTGACAGAACATACGAAACTATGTGCCGTTCTTAAATTTCGAAAAATACCACATAATTAACGTACATTGATATCACTACGTCTTAATTTGAATCGGCCAAATTACCTAAAAAGTCCGCGATTATTCGCAATGACAGCACAAAGTGATAAAATCAAAGTTAACAATCGATTTTCCGCCGAGACTCATCTGTCAATTCAAACAAACAACTGTGTGGTTTTTAAAGCTTTTTTGATGTTGAAGGCATTCTGCCGTTGAAAAAAGTTGAAAATATATTAAAACACGCCTTCGTCTACGTGTTTCTGGTTGAGAACAGAAGCCTCTTGAATGGCGGTCAACGTGATTAGATTTTGGTTACTAGACCAGGCGCTTTGTTTCGTATGAAATGATGTCAGCTTTTTGGTTGCTAATTTTTGAGAATTTTCACCAAGACAAAAGCCAAATTTGGCATACACTTGGTGTCTATTACGAAACTGAACCATTCGTGATTCCGTCAAGGGATATTCTACAATGTCCGTGTAGTACGAAGAATAGAAAATCATGCCCTATGTCTGTTGTGTTGTACTATGTGGTACACAATGAACAGGGTTATATGGTGGAATATCAGTCAATGTCTGGATAGACTCATTAATTAGTTTTTACCAAAGTTTATGCTAAATGCTTCTTTTAACATGGTGAAATTTCTGAAAATTAAGCGGCCAAAAAAAGGCCCAGCAACCTCCACTACAGGGGAACTGCATAGATATCAATGGTATCTTTCGGTAGCTCCCCTCTAGTGACGTCATAAAACGCGTTAGTTTAAGTGGAATTGCAAGAACCACAGGCGTCGCAATGAAAATTGGAATGGTGTAAATTGAAGCTATCAGTGTCCCCGATACACATACAATTTTAGAAAACCTCTTTACAATTTTTTTTATATGTTCGACTATATAATTCTAATTCTATTTTTTTCAGTGGACAACCTCAAAACGGTCTACTGTCTCTATTCACTGGTCGATTGAATCAACAAAGTGCTGGAGTTGTGGGTGAAATTGATTTGGAACCTCAAACTATCAGTGAAGAATATTACCGTAGTAACACTCTATTCAGAAACTTCAGAGATTTCAGAGGAATGGGTATCGGAGTAAGTCTTTTCATTATAATAAATGAGAGTATAAACTAGCCATTTAAAGAATTTTGACCTCTGCTGTCACCCATTTTGGTTTTTATAATTGTGTAATGATAGAGATATTATTGTTTAATAATTTTGTATTTTAAACTTAATGAGGCTATCAAATGAGGCTGATCATTCTCCCCTCCACATGGGGTCCAATGTCAAATGCATGTGGTGGGGAGAATGATCAGCCTCATTTGATAGCCTCATTAAGTTTATAATACAATATTATTAAACAATAATATTTCTATCATTACACAATTATAAAAACCAAAATGGGTGACAAACATCATTCTTAGGTACATTCAGCTGATCACCAATTTCACATTTTGTTGTCATTTTTAATTAATATTTTACGAAATTTAACTTTTCATGTGGCATGGTTTACAGACAGTTGTAGTCACGAACAACTAACATAATGTGCTGTTTGAAAACTTAACCAATTTATAATGGCCAACTTTACGGTGATATGTTGCAAAGAGCTAATGGAACTTTAACGGTGGACCGTTTCGGGATGATTTCTACTCATTTTATTTTTCAGCTCTGTAGTTCAGTCGAGGGCGGAGACAATTCCAATTTCAACCCATTCTTCCAGTTACCACTCACACCAGCCAGACAAACCTGTGAAATGCCTGTATTATGTTGTAAACTAGGCCTTTCAAGAGACGTCTCTCCTGGAAAATAAATTCTGTTCATCACAGCACAACATGTTTCACGATTCCGAAAAATGGTTTAAATATAATTAATCACAATTTTTGAATGAGCTTGAACAATATTCATTATCAATTTTTGAAAATCAATTTGTTTGAAAGTATTAAATCACCCACCACTCTTTCTTTCATCTCCTTATTCTTCTTCAATTTCTACACACTTTTGCCATACAATGTCTATGCATCTTAAAGCGAAAATATTTTCCCAATTCCCAATGTAACCTTTCACATTTACAGCATTTTCTTTTATATGTCAACGTACATTTCTGAAAGTAAATGGTCGTCCCACTTACCGTCAGTCTATCATGTTGTTGGTCGGTCCATCTATTTACATTTTAGCTGATCACCAAATTACACCTCACAAAATTGCTGAAATTGATCATTAATTATACTCTTTTTGACGATTTTTTTAGTTTTAAATTTGACTGAAAACATGCCGGAGGTTATGGATACCATACTTCTGGTGATACGACAGGCTTTCAAGTGAATAGTTGCTGTGGGCGTATTTCTCTCTTTGCTTACTACGTTTTAAGGTATGTATGTTGCGAATCTAGGGCCAGGTGCGTCCGAAATGGCCAGAAGTATTGACCACAAGTACGCACGAATATCGCCTTTGGGTGTAACCGGATTTTTTTCCAATTGATTTTAATTAACGTATGATGAATTAGTATCTAATTAACTTTGATTCGAGGATAGCCAGGACCAGGTGTGCCTACAAGATTCTTCAAGGTTGATGAATAATTGACCTACCCTGTAACGTCAGGTGCCATGTCAGGTGTTTTATGCCCTAAGACCTTACCTAAGATGTTTGTGAACACCTTGGAATTTCACGTCATCTTTCCATCGTGTACCACTTAGCAAGGTCTGTATGTCTGCATTGTCAAACTCGTTGCATAGTAAAACATCGTTTTCCTTCCGCCTTTTTGGTACATGTGTTCTTTCCAATAACACAATCGACCAAACTATCACCTTCTGCATTCTTTTGTGAAAGCAACATCTTCAGCTCTTTGAGATCACGAGTCGTGTTCAGAGATGAAGATGGTGAAGAAAAATAGAGCATACTCATCACATATTGGACAGACAATGCTGTACAAAATGAAGCAAACTATGCCTAGGTAATTTCATGACGAAATATCTTTGACTTTAATTTAACTAATGAATCAGTTATTAGTTTAATTAAAACTCTGTACAATCTCAAGGAAGGATAGTCTTCGAATACCTCGAGGTCATAAAAAGACCATCACTATATTCATCATTGACGTTGACAGATTTTCCTCGAAGATTTCCTCGTTTACAACATTTACCCAGAAGTCATAAAACACTACCTATTTCCCAAAATCGGACCTTTGGATTGATTCAGTTCTAAAAATTATTTTTAACTCACTTCACCTATCGACTTTGATGATGACTTCCATGTTAGCAGTAGTTATCTTCATTGGCATCGCGTCTGTTAATGCACAATGGAATAATTGGGCGGGAGGTTTCAATCCAGGATTCTCCCTACCACAGTCTAATGGTGAGTATTGTTTGCTTCAGTAGATCCAGGTGAGCACAGAATAGGTATTCGAAAAAGTGTCATAGAACAAAGCTTGTTGCTCGTTACCTAGTCTCTGACAGTTATACTTCTCTACAACATATTCTTACGTAGTCTCTGGTAGTTATTATAACGATCTGGAACTTGTTGAACCTGGCCTCTGATAGTTATTATACTAGTCTGGAATCTAATGACTCTTACCTAGTCTCTGATAGTTATTATACTGAATCTTACTGATATTTACATAGTCTCTGATAGTTATTATTCTAGTCTGAAACTTACTGATATTTACCTAGTCTCTGATAGTTATTATTCTAGTCTGAATCTTACTGATTTTTACCTAGTCTCTGATAGTTATTATACTAGTTTGAAAATTATCTTTTACCATTTTTTCTGTTACAGCAAACCAGCCTAATGAAGTCAGTTGTCGAAGTGAATTTCAGAATAATCAACTTGAAGTTAGCATCAGACCACGACAATCTTTCTTTTTCGTGAGTAAATTATTTTCAGATAAGTTAAAAGGAGGCAGTCTTCTATTGAGGCAGTAATCTTCTTCTCGTGTAGTTTTTATGCGTTATGAATCTGTCAGCTGATAAAGCTGAATGATTATACAAATAGCTTAAATTGAGCTCTATCAGCTTGTAAAGGAAATGTTGAGATGATTATTCAGATGGCTTAAATTTAGCTCTATCAGCTTGCAAAGAAAATATTTAGATGACTAAACAAAAAGCAGAAAATGTGTTCTATCAGCTAGTTAAAAAGTATTTATGACTATACAGAAAGCTGAAATTGAGCTCCATCAGCTCGTTAAGAAACTATTTAGATGACTTTACAGAGAGCTGAAATAGGGCTCTATCAGCTGGTAAAGATAATATTTAGATGACTAAACATAAAACTGAAATTGAGTTCTATCAGCTACTTAAAAAGTATTTATGACTATACAGAAAGCTGAAATTGAGCTCCATCAGCTCGTTATGAAACTATTTAGATGACTTTACAGAGAGCTGAAATAGGGCTCTATCAGCTGGTAAAGAAATATTGTTCTACCAGCTTCGCAATCGACGCGGTAGTGTTATTTCTTACGGTGCACTAACCCAAATAAAGAATGGGCATAGTACTAAGACGTGCCGGTAAAGATACTATCTACTATAATTGGCGATTATATAGGACGTAAATCTCCTAAAAATGATATACAATTTATATTCATAGGCTGGAGGATCGGGGTATACTATTGAAGTAACAGTAACATCGTACGATATTGAAGGACCATATACCATCGCAGTCACCGATTTATCAACTGATAATCCCGTTTGTTTGGAATCCGATCTGGGTTTTATCGCTACCAAGTAAGTATTGAGAGGTTTTGTTTCATAGAGATAAATCCTTGTATACAGAAGCCATAAAGATGCACTATCCTTTCATAATCGTGAATTTTGGCACGCTCGTGTTCATTTTAATCTCGTAATAAAGCAAAATTTGGAGACATATTTTTACCCAGGAACAAGTTTTGTCAATCGTTTTGTAACGTTTGTTGACGATTACCCTTGTTCTCGACCAACCCTGCTCGCTACCAAATCATCGTCGTTGTATTTTTTGAAGATTTTTGTCAGTAGATGGTCAGTAAATAATGGTCTAGACGCCCATTACAATCGTCAGATGAAGATCGTCAATAAGTAACAATCTACTCGTCTTTAACTGGTCGACCAGGATGTCTTATGACTTATCATTTCATTTCATTTTGCGATATTTTCAGTGGACAGTCACCAAATAATGGTCTACTCTCTCTATTCACTGGTCAATTAAGCCAGCCACAAAGTGCCGGAGTTGTTGGTGAAATCGATGTGGTCCTTAGTGATCAAACTACTGAAACCTTCATCTACAATACACTTTACCGAGATTTCAGAGAATTTAGGGGTTTAGGAGTTGGTGTAAGTAAACAGTTTGTTTTGAGAATTTTGGTACAAGTCACATACTTACTTATCAGTACGAATATCATTATAATGCAGCTCTGGGCTCTGTTTTCTTGTCATTTTCTCAGTGGTGAAGCCATCCTCCAGAGACTAGGGGTACAAATACAGAACAGTCTGATTCAAAGGGGGTACAACAAGAATATGTATTTCTCTTGCTTTTGTTTTGAATTGTCATCTAAAATTTTATTATGCTCGACTATATTGCTCACATATAAAGACATTCAAACCAACCAAAAATTTATCAGATTAATGATATGTGAACCCTTTTGCTCTATTTTCAGCTCTGTACCCAAGTTACTGATAATGAAAGTGTGGCCAATTTCAACCCATTCTTCCCGGTTCGCAGAAATACAAGACAACTTTGTGAATATCCTGTTTTATGTTGTAAACTAGGTTTGTCTTCTACAAACTGATCTGAAACACTAATAATAATAGATGAGGTTATCCCACCAAGTCTCAACACACACTTAAAAATGAAATATAAAAGAAAATACTGAGTAAAGTAATTCAACATATGTTGCAATCAAAGCAAAGAGATAAATAATTTGTTTTCGGTGGATAGGTTGATTTTTATATGCTCCGTGATATAGTCTTATAAAATAAAAAATCTCAGTACATATGTAATTTTCGGTACATAAGTAATTTTCGGTACATAAGTAATTCTCGGTACATAAGTAATTCCCAGTACATAAGTAATTCCAATACATTCTCGGTACATAAGTAATTCCCAGTACAGTAGATATTCCCAGTACATTAGATATCTTGGGTACTTAAGTAATATTCTCGGTATATAAGTAATTCTTAGTACATTAGTACATAAGTAATTCTTAGTACATAAGTAATTCTTAGTACATAAGTAATTCTTAGTACATTAGATTTTCTCGGTGCATTTCGTGATTTCTTTAGGGGTATTGTGCTCTTTGGGGTTAACACTTCTCGACCTGAAAATAAACCTATGCCCATGGTTATTATCTAAATATCTATCTGAGGTCAAATAGAAATCAGCAAATTACAGACAGTCTTACTATTTGATATTTATATCTATCGATTAAGTGACAGTTTGTATGTATACATTTGAACAGTCTAATGCTATATATTTGGGTTTTCAAGAATGAAAGTTATCTGTTATTTCTCTTTGACCATCGTTAAAGTTTATCAGAATAATGTGATCTTCAGGTTTTTTTTAGGTATCCATTTTATAAGTTTTGCTATTGAATATTTAAATTTGGTACAAATAAATATTTCGAAACATGCTATTATCTTTTGTTATCATTGCTGCCTTCCAACCACGATAATCATATAGCTATCCAAGCAGCTATTTTCAATACGATAGATGAACACTGGATGAGACTCTTTACCTAAGAGGTTTCATAGACCAACTTAATACTTGCCTACTCGAGATTATTGTTACAGTGAGGTAAAAACCATTACTCTCGCTTGAATGCAAGACCCTTTAGAGGATCTGAAATGAAAGTCTTGACAGATCAGACAAACAATTCTGTCTGTATTAGCCTATATTTTTATGACTACCATTACCTCCAGATTCCTTGAATGGGAGTGGCTCTTTAGACCAGCCTGAAGGTTCACGTTTCAAACATTGCATATGTCTGGATAAAGCCCTCAATTTTTCAACTGTGCTTCTCCCTGTCAGTGATGCGGGACAGATGGGCTGACTTGGAAAAAGCACATAATCGTTCGGATGGGTTTGCAGACTGCAGGATGCATTAACAGTTGAAATCGGAAACGACTAGGCTAATGCAAATATTTTGGCAATATTAAGTGCAGAAAATATAATAGTAATCAAATACCTCTCCCGAGAAAAAAGACAATCGCTCGTAAATGAAAACCATCGACGAACCAAGGCAAAACTTTTTTCAGTCTTTGTTTCTGTTACTTCCCTTACTGAAAGAATGGCCTGTGGCCCCCTGGAAAATATTTTCCCCCTCCTCGGCCCCCTCATCTGATGTTTCCTAGAAACGCCACTTCTACCAGGGGTTTAACTATGGAATCAGCACCATGATATATTAAAGGTATTAGGAGTTTTCAATATACAAAAACAAGATCAATAATGTCCATAATTCCTACAGAGTTCAAAAGAATATATCCTGACATTGTAAATATAGGCCAACTAGATTGTAGATCATAATTAGGACCATTAGGTAGGGGTGTTAAGGGCCACAGTGTTAAAAGGGGGATGAAGGGGCTCACTGGCAATTCTTTCTCAATGTATTATGAGACAATTTGAAAACAGTGGGGTAGGGGTAAGGCCGGTCAGCCTCTTTCGCCCATAATACGAACCAATTTCATCGTTATTTCACTAAGTAAAGGGAAATAACTCAAGAATAAGACAAAAATATCAATCGATATTCAACGTAACAACACCGATCTGAGTCTGGGCGCAACTACACCACTAACTTAATAGGTAGACGCAAAAGGCTGATTTTTCTCAACTTCCACGTCAAGTGAAGAGAAAGAGGGTGCAGGCATTGACAGAAACATCTCAAAATATACCAATTGTAAATTCCACACGTTTATTAAGTGTTATTCAGTTTAAATGGCTCTAATTTATAGATCTATGTCTGGATAATTACCCAGTCGAAAACTGAAATGCAATGAATGGAGTTTTATGGGCAGAAGAAAGGCACCGCCATGCAGGGTGCAATAAAGGGAATCTTGCAGCGACATTGGCCTGCTCTTTTTCGATTTCCAACTGTCGAGGGATCTTTAACGTGTGCAGCCTGTAGCACACGGAGCCTCGGTTAATTGTCTCATCCGAACGACTGGACGCTTTTTCCATGTCAACCCCTCTTACCAGGGGGAAACCGGGTTGAAAAGGTATTATCTCGAAAATCGAAATTAGTATCAAGAATGTGGCATCACTTGATAAATTAAAATGATCAAATGATATTATATCCCTCTCCCTGGTTTTGAGCCTATCCAATAATCCAAAGTTTCGCAGCCGCCATAACCTCATATTGAACATCTTCACGAGATAATGTACATGACGGCCTTCACCAAGATGTGCGATGGGCTGTCAAAACTAAGCTATTTCCGTTCAGTAGAACTCCGATCTAAGGTTATTTTACAACCAACTTGTCATTTTTATATGTTTACATATCTATCTTATATAATTACTTATAGTTATTCATTCTAATTAAAATTCGACATGACCGTAATTAATTAATCCTTAATTAAAATTAAATTAATCATTTTAGTAGGCATTCTAATCTACCACGTCTCTAGGCGATAAGGATTTTAGTTCACCCGGAAAAGTATGATTTTTTGTGTTATTTCTAACACGAATTAAATTCATAAAATTAGACCGGATATACGCCCACATCTACGCATAGATCGGAAGTCAATTTTATAATAGTTGCAGTGGGCCTACATCTTTAAAAATTATACGTATATTATTTTAACAATAACTTGCAGTGTAACAGGCTTTGTTCCTGCAATTTCACACGAAGAAATATTCTTATATTCAAAGAATCTTTGTTTTCTCGTTATAATGGCGTCATGAATCTTATAAAACCTTTACTTATGTATCGTCTCCCCTATCATATTGACGGCAAAACCTTTCATGTCGAATGACTATGAAATATTCTTTTAGTTGAAGTTTCTTGACATCACCGGAAATACCAGAAAGTTTAAGTGGTCGCTCTTACTACAAACATGTTCGTATGATATAATAATATTACGTTGTATGAAAAAAATACAAAAAGAACAAAAAAATTTGTGTATTGTGTGCTTTTTGAAAAAGTAAAGATTACCTTAAACCAAGAATAGTGTGTTATAATAGTTGTACTGCCATGGGCAATAGATCAACACATTACATGTTACCTTATAACAAATATCATGCACAAGAAGGGAAGTAAGGTTTTTTTTTTAATTAACAGTTGACCATAAGGCGAAGATAATATTAGCTAATAATGGGTAATGGACCTAGTATATATACCAATGGTCAGCAACACTGACCACTATCATTTCACAAACATCCACAATGAATCCACAAGTATTACTAGTAACTATCATAGGATTTATCCTGCAGAATGTCCAGGGTCAGATGTCCTGGATGAACATGCGTAATATGAATATGAGAGGGATGAATCCGGCTATGAGTTTAGGCCTCAGTGGTTTACAAACTCTGGGTGCAGCTTCTACTTCCGGTATACAGTCTGGACTTGGCATGAACCGTAAGTAACGGACGGTACTTTTCAGGCGGTGGTGAAATTTTTTACCGTTTGCTAGAGACAGTCATAAATTCAAGGTCTATAGTTTTCCTGATGTGTTTTAGCGTACGTTAATACAAAGGCGACTGTTCATTAGGTAATCTGGAATACTACAATTAGTCAATGAGTCCATATAGCTAATAATGCTATAATGCTTTTATATATATAGTATAGTATTGACTATTTGGCATCCCTTTCAGAGAGTCAACATAACTAATATTGTATATTTTTGGTTTAACAACTTCTATTCACAGGGAAATTATATTCCAATAATCTATATCCTTGTATTTTATCTTGAATTTTAATTTTTGACTGAAAAATCCCTTAAAGATAGTTCACATTTCCAATAATACATATCCTTACACATTATATTAAATTTCAGTCGGTAGTGCTACCCCAGCATCCCAGATGATGATGACTTGTGTTGGTAAACAACCTGCTTCCACTGGCGGTCAGAATATCATCGCCGTCACTATCAAACAAGTCACTGTCAGCAACAACAACAATAACATGTTCGCCGTAAGTTCTTTCTATTTTTTTCGGACGGACAGTAGCACAATCACATGTAGTATTGGAATTTGCTTGGTTACGTTGAATTGATGGTGGCCATGGGTTCTAATCTAGGTCGGCGCGTGAAAGTCTGGTCACCATGAATAAATCATCTTTCCTAATTATTCCAATCGACCAAGTTGTAAATGGGTACCAATAATCTGGGAAAGGAAAATAAGGATCCTCGTGAACCTAGGTTGTTATCCTTAAGAAAATGGTTGTGTTTTGCTTTCGCCTGCCAGTGACGCAAATGGCTGGTGTTACGTTAAAAGTCAAGTTGGACCCAGCAGAAGCAATGATAGGCCTTTCCATCTGGATATATCTATACCAAACTAATATCTTAAATATTTTTCAGTTATTTAACCCAAGACCATCTAGCGAAATAAGGGCCGATGTTTCCATTACATCACGGGATATTGATGGCATGTTTTCACTAGTAGTAACAGAAAGAGCACGAGATGAAAGCACCTGCACCACCGATGGTATGGGAGAATTAGTTGCAAGGTGAGCGTACTCTTGTTTGATTAAGTCTGTAGCGTAATGGAGGCAACGACAATCGAACTTTAGAAGTGTCTCTTTTTCAATTATGTATTTCAAATCCACCTATACACATTTGTCAGACCCCCAGGTTAACTTAGATCTCACTACGCACTGTTGACATGATTCTAGATGATTCAAAAAGGAAAACCATCACCGAGCATTCATCATTGACTCGCTTCTCTCAAACATGGTCGTTTCCATCATAATAATGGACACAGACATCCCACGACTATCTTCACATTTTTAAATTACAACCTATAGGATAATGATAAAAGATAAGAATTAAAGGTAAAAATGTTTGCGACATAGACAAACAAATGGCAGTAAGTTCCATACATAGGTCTTCACATGAACTTCAATCTAAATCACGGTTTTCATTTTCGAATCTTATTCAAACATAATCTTACTTTCAGTGCCAGTGGTAGCGGTAACAATTTTGCTCGACAACTAGGTATGTTTGCCATGGCACCTCAATTCGCTGCTCAACTCAATTCGGAGAGAAGTAGCGGTATTTTACGGGATGTCGACATTAGACCAGGGGAGAAGAAAGACCTGTCAATCTCAGCTTCCAGTCTACCTTTTAGTAATATGAGAAATTTTGCTGGTCACGGTGTTGCTGTAAGTAGAATGATTTCTTGTCCATTCTCTGTACTTGTCCACCAATCGAGCACCGCATTACTCTAAGTTCTGTTAAACGAATTTAAGAAACATTTTAAAACCATCTTTGCCGATGAGAATCTTAATTCGAAGCACACCATTTCTCTATCAACAAGTGCTGAGAAATAGGCGACATTCTGGAGAAGCTTCTCTCATTGTACTTAAGAATCTCGCGTGGTACGTCTTCAAGATTTTCCAGAAAAGTTACAAGAAAAGTTAAAACATGTAGATTTAACCCTCGTCACCACTGACCATGGCCTTGGGTGGGGATTTGAACCTACGACACCGAATAGTCGAGTATTAGGGCAAGACAATGGAATAATGAAAATAAAAGCTATATGTCTTTTAGTTAATCATAAAATGATCTTGTAAAAACCTCTTTACAATCCCTTAGTATCCTCCGAACACATGTCGACCATCTGTGTGACACTAATCACTGATTATTTATTATTATTATTATATATTATTCTTTGTAGTTATGTGGAGTAGTAACACCAGTGGGAGATATCGTGGTCAACACCAATCAGTTTGGTTTCCCAATTGGAAATGCTCAACAGATGAATACAGCCGCTGTCTGTGAAGGAGAAATTCCTCTATGCTGTAAATTGGGATACGATAATGTTGAAGCAATGCCTTTTTAAAGACATATAGTCCATAAGTCAATCGGCTGTACACTGCCAATTCTTTTATTCAAATTAGCTATATTTACAGTCTATAATATCAAATATTTTTGCAATAGTCTAAATCGTTTTTTCCAATATTCATCAAACTACAATTACTACTGTTATCCTAATATTTACTACTGTTATCCTACAATTACTACTGTTATCCTACAATTACTACTGTTATCCTACAATTACTACTGTTATCCTAATATTTACTACTGTTATCCTACAATTACTACTGTTATCCTACAATTACTACTGTTATCCTACAATTACTACTGTTATCCTACAATTACTACTGTTATCCTACAATTACTACTGTTATCCTACAATTACTACTGTTATCCTACAATTACTACTGTTATCCTACAATTACTACTGTTATCCTACAATTACTACTGTTATCCTACAATTACTACTGTTTCTACAATTACTACTGTTTCTACAATTACTACTG
>NW_008706746.1:7364345-7404259 GCF_000327385.1 Lottia gigantea
AAACTGAGATATTAAGAAGGGGTGTCAAAGGGGGTTTGGTTGTGGGAAATCGCCTAAAAGGGCTTCAGTGTCATAGAGAAGGGAGATAAAAGTTTATCGGTATTGGATTTTTTTTTTTTGGTAATTCAAAATTGGGTTTCATTGGTAGGAAAAGATTTGGGTGGGGGCATTCGGGTGGTCTTTGGGGTGAATTAGAAAGAGGGCGTTTTGGTATTTCTTGGTTGTTTATAATTGGTTGGGTGGGGAAGGGGTGAGATATTCTGATTTGTAGGCGCGTCGGTCGGGGGCGGTATTCTTAAGAGTTGTAAGTTTTATTTGTGAAGGAAATGGGGTTTGGGAGGTTATGGTAAGAGGGAATTGGGAGGGTCTATTGGGAACCTATTAAAAGAGTTTTGTTGGTCTGGGCGTATAAAATATGTTTGGTTGTCTGAATGTAAAACTTTATAAATATTCAAATGACATAACTGTAAGGAAAGTGGAATGAAATTTCAAACAGAATAAGAATTAATAGCCAACTGTACTATGTTTAGAGGTTCAACCATTTTCAAAACAATAATTATGATGTTTAAATAGGTTTTATTATTATTGTGAAATAAAGCTATTTATTTAATTAAAGTATTTTTATATTATGAAATGTGTCACAGCTTTGAAAGTAACGACAATGATAGCAGAACAACACTCGCATCTAACCAAGCATTAGCTGAAACCTTTTGTCTTGCATACTATCTGAGATTGTAATATCGAAACCACAGACAATGGACGAGAAATAGCAATGATGCAAGGGGGTATTATAAGTGTTGTAGGGCCTCGGTACAGAAATAAAGGCCAATAAACGTTTTGCGAAGTCTCTGGCTCCTACCCTGGACTGTAGTATGCCCCACCCCTTGTTCGAATTAATTTGTTATTCGGCAGAATGCTATGCTTACTTATGATGCTCAATCACAGAAATTTGCATTAATATGCTATGTTCGTACAGAAGTGACGCGGTAAAACAGTACATGTACAGAAATGGGTCGTATTAGGCAAAAGCCTGATACCTAATAATTTTCTCTTTTTTTTGTAAACAATATTTTATTCATATAATAATGAAAAGGATGGGGAACAGGCTTTCGCCTATATTACCCCTCTCCCGAAAAAACAACATTACATCATATATGCAAAAATTGTACAATAAAAATAAAATGAAACATAATAATTTTGTTATTTTGAAATTAACTAAACATAAACAATTTTCTCTTGTGAATGAAATATTGTTTACAAAAAGAACATAAAAAACCCCAATAATTATTGATGCCCTGTATTTTAGTATCTGTGGAACCATGACGGAGAGATACACTCACATTTGTTAAAGCCGAAACACCGTAAATACATTATATTCTCGCATGGTTTACAGGATTGTTTCGTTAAGGGTACACGTTGGAAAACATTGATAGATCATGTTGTGGCTCTTTGATCGAGTTGGGTTATCATGAAAAATGGTTTGGGCAATTGCAATCTACTCCACAAATCTATTCTCGAGGCCTAAAGCTTTTCTTTCGTTATTGATGGTTTGTGCAATCAGTGTCAAATTTGGCATTCATTCATTCATTCATTCATTCATTCATTCATTCATTATCTACTAGTGTGGTTGACGTCTATGGATGCACCACATTACAATTAATTTTAATTTCATTGGTTTCTTTGATATTGTCCGTCTCCAATATACTCTACTGTAGTATTGTTCTAATGAGATATTTTTGACCATTCTATTTGTGTCATGTAAGATCCTTTTTTGTTACCAATGACAAATCGTGAGATAGCGACTGTCATATTGCTCTACATAGGGTTTTGCAGTCCTACAATTCGTCATTGTTATAGGATGCTACCTCTTAGAATGGACATAAAATTTGCAGTCTAAAACTTGGTCAACAAATGTATATATGTATATTCAGCAGTTTGACTTAACAAGTGCCATGACTAAAGAATAAAATCTCTATTCGAGATGATATAGCCATTAAACTAAATAATTATTGAAACACCCTTCTAAGCATGTTTCACATTTACTTGGTGTAATGAATTATTACTTAGTTTTATGAATTTATTGGATTATAAAGGGATTCTGACGTATAGTTTTGACACCAGGTAAGTCCACTTATAAACAAAGAGATCAATTTTTGGTCATACTAAGAGGTAGTACATCTTTAAGGAAACGACTCTATATGTTAAGCTGTGACGTAGTAACAGTAACCTCCCTAGAACGGGACTGATAGATTACAATACGTAAGATATCATTTAAAAAATGAAATGTAATTTAATTAGAATCAGATTGTAACCAGTCAATCCTATGACAAGTTGATAATTAGAAGTTATTACGTACTCATCGGGATATAACTCGAAAATGCGTTGCACCTTAACATCGTCAATATAAAGAACCGATTGATATTGCCCGCGGTATCGAAGTTATTTTTTAACATTTAAGTTTTTCCTCTCGAAATATTTAATTAATTAAATAGATTAATTAGTGATCGTGAGTTGGAGATAATTGACATCATATCTGACCCTACCTACACCACGAATACCCATTGGCCGAGGGATATCTACCTAGACCCAAGTTTAAAAGAACGTCAAAAGAGAATATCGCGCTGTCTACTTCACTAGTATCAATCCAGACCGGTAATATGGCAGGCCAACTTTGTCTTTTCTTGTGTGTGGTTATTACCATTCAATTGTGCTCAGCTCAGGCTCCATGGGGTCAATTCTCTGGTATACGTGGATTCAGTCCCTTGCCTTTTGGTGGAGGAGTCAATCAGTTTGGAGCAGGACAACAAACTACTAATGCGTGTAAGTAGAATTAAAAACCATTTATGAAACAATGAGTAATACGTTATATCGTATGTTGAGCTAAGTCGACTAGCGATTCATAGCATCTCACTGGACCCGTTGCAGTCGAAGTCGTAGTTAAGCACAATCAATGATCCCTTATCAAGCTATCTACTGACTACTAGCCTGCAATCAACTAAATGGTTGTGCAGATTGCGATGCTGCAGTCGACGGTCTAGGTTCACCTTTTAGTAGATAGTAGAACATGAGCAATTGATAGCGACTGGCGGAAACTGCAATTTTTCTTACCTGTTACATTCAGGTCGACTACTCGACAAGTGGCTGATCAGATTCTTCCATCTTCAGATGTTAGATGCTAGCTGCTTTTGAAAATCTTGTTGCTCTTAGTTTTGACTTGTGCATACCTTTAGTGCTGGTTGTTAAACCTGTATACAGTTTCCACAAATCTCTTTAAACTTTATATGTTTTTGTTGTGGCATTACATTCAAAATATCGCTGTCTCGTGCAATCAATTGCTTTTAGAAGTTTTATATTTTTGTAAATGTATCGTGGACACATCTGAGAACAGCTTCTTTTGTTCTCGTAATATACAAAATATCATAATTATGCAAAAATAGCGTCATGATCTGATTTTCTAGACTAGCAGGTACTATTGACGTTTGGAATAGTGAAAAATGAATGGGAATAACAAAACACAGAATAAATACAGAATTAATTGTTAATGTCATTTAGGTTATTGTTGTTATTATTAAATGTTATTATATTTCAGACCAATATGTAAATTGTGGTGCTGCTGATCAGAATCAAAATGAACTGAAAGTGACCTTCACTCGACCTATGTCAGCCCAAAACAATATGCTTCAACAACAGGTAAGCTGACATTGTGTTAAGGCTGCCTTGCACTCAGAGGCGGCACTAGCCTCCCGAGGTTGCGGGTACAAATAGGGGCACATTTTTATTTCTGAATATCGTAGAAGGGTATTTCTACAGGGATTAATATAGAATGATATATATGGATTTGTAGGTGTACTGCTAAATTGGCATGAATTGAAACTAATTTTCAAATTTATTTTAGTTCCCATGGTTACGACAACAACAAGCAAATGTTGAAAATGAACCCGTTCGAATGGAATTCTCCATCAAATCAGCCGGACAACAACTCGCTGGTAACATGCAGTTGGTAATGACCGAATATGGCCCTGCTTCCCCCGGCATGTGCAACCCAGCTATGCTTGGTAGCATCAAACAAGGCTTCAGAAGAAACCAAATGACACCATTCTCCAACCCATGGAATCCAGCCCAATCCTTCTCTCCCAACAACAATCAACCGTAAGTCAACATTTATTTTGTTACAATGGTTGAAATGAGGTCTATTTTTGCAGTTCATAACAAAAACCAGTACCATTCCGGTATCTAGAAAACAATACAGGAGGTACCAATGTAAAGAGGACGAACTCTTGTCTTATCTATAAAGGGATTGTGTATTATATTTTTCAGTGCCGGACAATTGGGATCTGGATTCTTCCTCCAACCAGGACAATCATTCCAAATTTCCAGAAATGTTGAAATCAACTTCAATGAAATGGCCGGAAGTGGAATTGCTGTAAGTAATACTCCCTCTATTTCGAGCCTTATTTAAACAACTATCAAATATCACAGAGCGAGGGGAAGTGATCGCGCCGCCAAATTATTAACCCATTAAATATATGGTGTATGAAGTCAATGTTTATTTGGCTTAATTAGTTGCTGGTTATCGTAAGTGCATTCAATGCTGTTCGCAATAAAACTTGACTGATTTTATTTTGTTTCTTTCGTACTCAAATTTTCATCAACAATGGGGATGGAAATATAAAAAGCAACGAAGTTTTCTTAATACTATTTCGTGTTTCTAGTTATTTCGTTACGTGTTGTGTTTTGATGGCTTTTTTTAAATGGGATATCAACTCCCAAACAGCGTTTTTTATAGAGAGGTTTCGCAATTTTGTTCGAATTTATTTGAATCGAATCAAGAGAATACTAAAGTAAGTATACCATACAAATTTCGTTACATAATTCATCTTTCTACTTTTTACACAGGCTTTATCAAAGCCTTCGAAATTTTTCCAACCCTAACCTACTAGGAGGTTTCGTAACGAAAAACGGTTCAGCATTTATATCTAATTATAAAACGTGACATTCGTTGAGATTTGGACTTGTTTCTAAAAAAAAACCCAAACGATCTAAACCACAAAACGAAACCTAACATCTAAAATAAGAGTTTGGTAATACAATGGAAGTAGCTAATGAACTTATGATATGAGGGAGTATATCAATCTTAAATGAAATATTAATTTATTGACTAATTGCATTCTTATATTATACAATTTGGAATGAATAAGTTGCGAAACCTCTCTTTATTTTTATGCTTTTTCCTTTTTCATTATTCATCAACATAGTCCTATGTATATCTGTCAATATCATACCTCTTGCACATGATCAATATTCTTCTATAAGATGATTTGACTGTTGTCTCTCTGCACTGATGAATCCTATTTGACATATTCTATCAAAAAAATGTTTTAACTGAACACTCTCTTATTGTTATTATGCTATTTCTATTTCAGCTTTGTAGAGGAGTCAACGGAAACAGTTGTTCATTCATGCTCAGTTTGTGCTGTACCCTGTCTAAGGGAACTTCACCAATGGCTACCTCCATGCCAGCAAACAACAATCAATTCGGAAACGATCCTTTCGGACAGCAAAACGGATTCAACGGACAAGCAGGTTTCAATGGTGGTCAGGCAGCTGATCCGTTCGCCAACACTCAACCCGCTGCTGCTGCAATGGTTTTCCCTTAAACAAAAGATACCCCAATATTTGAACAGTTTCCGAAGCACAATATTCATTTTCACTTAACAGTTGCACTCGTAATAGAACGAGATATTGTCTATAAGGATACCAAGGATCTTCTGACGATCTTGTTGTTTTAAGAATATTCATGTATTAACCCCACAAGTTTAAAATGTTAGCCGTAATAAATATAAGTAGATCTATTTCTCTTTTTTTTTTGGTGATTGATCTACCATCATGGTGCAGATCCATAGTGTCAGTTCGGGTCATTTTGTCCGATTATTTTTTGTCAGTAAATATAATTCAAGGATGCAACCTTTCAAAAGAGCTGTTAAACATGACTCTCTGTATAGTATGTACGGGGAAAGTCATTCGATGACATGGAAAGCCACAGAAGGTTCAGTAAAAGCGGATTTGGGTTTGTGGTCAATTGTGGATGAATATATTAATTCAATCCTTTGAATACTTATTTGCTACTTTTTTTACTGTTGAGAACAAAGGGTTAATAATGTTTCAAGTTTTCTTTTCTTCTATTTTCCTCAATTAAAATTAGAATTTCACTCTATTAGAACTTCAACTGTTTGAAACTTTACCAAGGGCTTCTGTCAGTGTAGTCATTGGTTAAAGGACATTGATTATAACTTATAGCAAAATCACTCAATTTCTAAATAGTTGACACCAATTTCTATCAATTCGCCTCACAATTTAATTTTGTTTTTTGTTTTTCTATTAGCCTTAATATATTGTAACTGTTGTTTTTCCAAACTTGTGTTCAGTTACACCCGACTTTGATCACCAATTTTTGTCAATTCTCTCCACAAAGGGGCATCTTAACTGTTGTTTTTTCCCACTTTTTGTCAGTTACATACTTTGTATTCATCCAAGGTAAGGCTTAATGCCTTTTTTTTATTTTAAACAATATTTTATTCATATAGATATGAATAGGATTGGGGATCAGGCTTTGGCCTATGTAACCCCTCCCTGGGATTAAAAGGCTAAATATCTTGATTTTATCTTACTTTCATCATATGAACTGAATCTTTTCCAAATTAGCCTTGAATAAGACACTTACCAGTAACTAGGATTGTATATTTTTTAATCGTACTTCATGGATTTGAACTCATATCCCCTTGTATTTATTTTGATTCTGGTTTTTATTTCAGTTATGTCGAGGAGTTAATGGTAACCAATGTACCTTTATGTTAAGTCTGTGCTGTTCTCTTGGCAGGGGTTCCTCATCACTGGTAGCCGCCCAATTCAACCAAGCTCAAAATAGTCAATTTGGTCAAAATGGATTCGGACAAAATGGAGGATTTGATCCAAATACTGGTTTTGGTCAGGCAGGATTTAATCAAAACACCAACACAAATACCAACACTAACACAAATACCAACACTAACACTGGATTTTTCTAATTGAAGTCAATGATTTATCACAAACATCACAAATTACAATATCCTGTCACAAATACATTTGATAAATTTCATATTTCTCCAACTCGGTTGGAGCTTAAGAGCAACAGTTGATAAACTTACCTGATCTAAAATTTCAATGTTATTGTAGACTATGATAAACTGTTCTGTAATTAAAGTTTTAATAAATAATCACTAACATTCCAGTTGAATTTCGCCTGTGAAAAGTCTGTCTTATTTTGGAGTGAAAATTAAGCCCTCAAAATGCTCAAAATTCATCTCAGGCCATTAAAAATCCGTCGTCTTCTGGGGGCCTCAAGGGGCTGGCTTCGGATCTTGGGGCCTCACATCAAAGAGACATCTCTAATTGTTGATCTCCCCCTTAGGCATGTTCCCTGCCTGTGAACGCCAAGATATTAAGAACCAATCGTCCAAACGCATCAACCGGACGTACAAAGAATCGCCAAAAATTATGCATTTTGGAATTTCATTAAACGAACCGAAACTATAGAATTTGGAGGAATATGTTAAAGGTACCATAGAATAAGATATCACAAACCTATTTTCTTCTTATACCATAGTATCAAGTATTTCACCTTATTAGGTTAACGAAGTGCACAAATTTCACCCTCTATGCTCGAAGTTGGTCTTGAACTTCAGGGAAACTCGGTTGATAGGACTTCAACTACTTGCAACATGTTTTATAAGGGTGTCTATTCCATATCCAAAGTAAACAACTTCTTTTTCTTTTCTTTTTTGAGGGGGGGGTGTCCGAAAGACCTATAAATGCTGCAAAATTGAGAACTAAAAATATAGCATCTTTGGATGTTGTACGGATTAGTGTCCATGTCCAATAAAAAATTTGGACAGTTCTGCATCAAGTTGCCATACATACATTACCCGCCTTCCTATCGCCTCCGTTTAACTGTGATCTGAACTCAACCTTGAGAATTTAAACCTCTTATTTTAAACCGACTAAACTATTGTTTTAAATATGATGAGGAGACAATAGATTTAGTAATACAACAATGGAAATCGTCTAGTGTACGGGTTATTATATGTGTGATTGGATCAAGATGTGTACAGAACGTGACGGAAAACTCCGTCAATAGATCAGTCTACATCTTGACGTCTTATCATATGTCATAATAAACTCTTTACACTGTTCTGCATCCCCCCCTCGGAAATAAACCTGCCTCTGCCACTGGCAGTAAGAAAAGGATAATCAAACCAGCACAAATCCCAGACGAGGATCAATTATCGGATGGTATCACAGACATAGACGAGCAGGCAGAAAAGTAAAGGCAGTCTTAGAACAATACAATGAAGCCCCTGAAGGTGCAACTTTCTGCACTAATTTACAGTTCGCCAACGAACTGAATGAACCAATGGTCCCAGATACAAGACTATACCAGTCCATGTTTGACGTACATCTTACCTAGGTTGATGAGTTTTGTGATAATTAAAAAATACCGGTAAGAGGATCAGAGAGGCAATGACCTTCAACCTTACTATATATTGTCTGCTAACACACAACATTCGAGTTTTAGTCTTCGGTGTCACGATGAAACGGTTATTTTACCTGCTGGGATACATCGTCGTCGTCTACTCAGGTAGGAAGCATTTATTATAGTGATATTTTGTGATATATTGTTAGGTTAACTCGTGATATAGATGTATAGTTATCAGTCATCTGTATCACTTTTGAAATGAAACCCTGACTGCATAATTCACACTATGTTGGTAATATTTGCAAGGCATTACGTTGATAATATACAAAATTCTATTCTAAAAATAGTATAGGCAGCTGGAATATAATTAGTAGATTACCAGTGAGTTCATAAAAGATGTGGTAAGGATGCTTGATCTTAATGTGCTTCTATTAAAATGTGTCATACCACCCTTGAAAGTTGTCCACAGCAGGTTTTCTTTCGCACAGGATCATCGTAAAGAACTATCCTGTACATAGTCCAATATATTTATACACCTGTCAGTATCTTATAAATTTTCTTCCAGATTGTTATTTTGTTGATCACGAAGGATATGGTGTAACGGCTGATACGACCCTAGACTACAAACTTCTAGATAACAGACAAATGTGTTACGATTGGTGCGCACAGACTAGTAAATGTTCAGTTACAATGTATCAGCGTTATGGCTGTCACTTGTTACAGAGACCTCTAATTGATCGTGTTATAGTGACTGGGTTGAAGGAATGTAAGGAACTGTGTTATTATAATGATGAATGTGGCGTTACACAGTTAGTCCGAGGTGACCAAGGTATTGATGTCTGCTGGCTTTATATGTACTCAGACATCAAACAAACTATTTACTATAATGATGTGGTCAGTTTTAAACATTGTGATGAAAATGATCAAGATGATTATGAAAAATGAAATAAATATTGGATTTATTTATATATGGTACTTGTTGTGCTTTTAAGTACGAAAATCGATGCAGTTTAACTAAAATTCATTAAAATTGGGACATTGCCTTACAGCATTAATTATAAAATTGTACAAGAAATATTGTAGAGGGATTACTCGCTTACTTAGATGGCCCAATATTAGTTCTTGATGTGGAGGGCCCGTAGCCACACTGGATTTTTCTGGAAGGGCAAAGGGGTATGGTCTTGTCTTTTGTTGAAGTAGGACATTGGCTGGTTGTCAGAATTTTTCTTAGGGAGGTGTGGGGTGCCCCCCTTTCCCCTTGCCCCTTGCCATCCCCACCCCCACACCCCCTGTAGCTCAAGTCCTGGGCTGAGCAGATCATCAGACTACAGTATCAAAGGTTAGCATTCGTCTAACTCGTATACCACTTGATAAACCAAGATGTAAAAACACACTAAATTAATTAACTGTAACACACAGAAAAATATCAATAATTATAGTCTTCTTTTAATATTTAAAGGTAGATAACTACATAATAACTTAATTATGATATAAACACCTTTCATTTTTTATTCACTGGACAAAGAGTCTTTATGAGAATAATGTAAGTTTACACCCTCGTTCACTACACAAAGAACATACAATCTTTTTATTTATTACTTTCATTATGACATTTTTCTTCTCTTCATTCAAATCACTTAGCAATAACTGGGCCAGTTCTTTTATTCAATATTGGACCTAGTAACATGGCGCTGTCGTAGATACTTACAAACATGATCGTTTAAATAGTGGATAAAAATGGATTTAAATGAGTGAAATAGGGATTTTATGATGTAACTTTTACCTGCCTGAATCAGAGGTTAGTATATGAGATAAAAATGATAGAATATTTCCAGAAGTTTTTGATTTCAGTAAGCGTTCAAGTCGGTGCCTTATTTTTCTTTAATATTTTTAGTACTAAAAGTTGAGAATGTTTCCATGACAGTTGATCGTCTTCCATTTTTTCGAAAATAACAAAGTTAAAACATTATTCTTCCAATTAAATCGTAGTTATTTGATGGTCGAATCTAGTTTTTGGAACGATTATTGTAACACATTGTTGAAACATTTCGGAAATACAATTTTATTCGGAAGAGAAACCTAAAACATTGAACAATAAAACTGTCAATTTGGAAACGAACTTTATTTTGAAAACTGGACGACATAAAACTTTAAAAATAGGTTAATACCTCACATAATATGCCACACACAGACGAATACAGCAAATAGGAAACAATATATTATAATTGTAACATATTAATATCACAATAGTTGACTATCTAGGTAAATTACTAAAAGAGGTCAAACATAATAAAGCATACAAAGATATTCAGGGAATACGACTTTCTCTAGTATATGTTGGATAGTAACATAGTTATACATAGGTAAATTCATTAAAGAGATCAAACATATTAAGGCTTTAAGGGAACTCGTGTTTCTCTAGTAATTAGTTGGCAGTAACTTAATATTATTCATAGGACGCCGGGTTACATCCAAATCAGTGCCTCAGATCTTTATCTTTAAAGTTTTTCGTGACAGATCTTCAAAATGTGAATTTGAATTTAGTTCGGTCGCCCGTCTGACACCGAGGGGACATGGAACAATAGTAGAATAGATTAGGTCATTTCTACCAGTATATATTTTCGAAGCAGGATTTAATTCATTCCAGAAACGTTGTAAATAGTCCTGAAAATGGGTTGTGGATCATCTTCGAGTACAAAACAAGAAAATCAACCAAAATCACAATCTCAGAAAGGAGCGAAAGGAAAAGAGAGAAACGCCAGAAAGGTGCAGTTTCAGGTTACATTATTTAATGCTCTTAGTTGCGCTCACTTAGTAGACACTATTTGAAATTGCGCTCTAAAAGTGTATAAAGCAAATACATTTACACTAGCATATTAATTTAAATGTCAGTGAAATTCGCACTCAATTTTATTCTCCCAAGACGTAGGTTGGCTACTGGGGAGATGACGAGTCAACATCCGCTTCCAGCAGAAGCTTATATCGCAGACTATCCCTACATGTACATACAATATGACGATTTAAATTACTTTAGCTTCTAATAGGTACAAGTGACTATCGCATGGTCCATGGATATCTGAAATTACACTCTATAAGCGTATTCAACTATACTCATTTCAATGTTAATGAAATTCACACATGATCAGTTGTCCTCAGAACTTGATTGGTTAGTAGTTGATAAATTAGCAGAAGCTGATATCATAGACTATCCATAAACTTCAGTTCACTATTATAGTATTCACATTTAATTTCTATTGTACAACTATTATGAATGGTCCGTTTTCCAGTCTGACAGAAATAGGCTAAACGTGTCTTTTAAACCCTATTTGAACTCCTTTGATTATAAAAAAATGTTTGGTTCTTTTAGAAAGGTGATTTTGAAGGTGTTAGAAGTATAGATTTCTCCGAGAACGCATCTGAATATTATGGCCAGGTACGGTAGAGCTATCTCCCTTTAATAGTTTGTCAGTCCATTTAATTATTGGAATACGTTTGAATGTCCTGTGGTAATAGTCGATTTAGCATTTATAATGAGAGATATATTAGTAAATCTATGCATATACATACGAGTAACAGATCGTCTTCATTGCTTTCAGACTCACAGAAGTCATCCAGACACTAGTCGCTTCCCGGATGGTATAGCCTATATTTATGGTTTTAAGGTAAGAATAACAGTTACAATAGCAGTTCATTTCCGTGAATATGTAAACCTGGAGCTCTCACACCAAATCCCTTCTTTCTTGTTCCGATAACGTTAAGAAAAGTAGTGCGTAAAACGTCCATTTGTCTCCATAGCATGATCAATGGAAGGACCTACCAGATGTACAACATATCACTCTATAATCCCGATCAACTGATCCAAGCCCAACCGTGTGACTTTTCCTAGATTATCCTCGCCTCTTTATGACCGACTGTGTGGAAGAATAGGGATACCAGACGTTCACTAAGCAGGCAATTGCAGATGGTCTAACTGGTCATGATTTAAAGGTGTGCTAAGTAATCCAACAATATTTCAGGCGAAGCTAAAGCGACAGCTGAAGGAATGCACCCAGAGAGGAAGTCTGGAGAAAATTGAAGACGCACTTAAAAAGTATGAAAAATATGACGGACCGGAAGATGACGACTACTTCCGGGCAATTGATAGGCGTTACTTCCTGCAAGTGCAAAGAGGTATAGCTATCATCTTATAGTTTCTTTGGATATCTTGGTTACGGCATGGAGGGTATAGAGCAGTAATCTCATTGTAATCGGACGGGACTACGTATAAAATTACCTCAGACGAAATTATCGAGTTCCAATCACACCATTACATTTTACTGCTGCCGTGTAATCATTGCAGTGGGATGGGCGAGATTATATACCGGGAAAATATCATTTTTTCTAAGGCAATTTTCAAGATTGTTACTCGAAAAATATTAATTGGCTAAAGCACGCCCTTCTGCAACAACAATACTTTAAACTCTTAACACCTTGTTATATTTTTACAGGTTTAAGAGATGGTATGCGAAGACGACATGCGGGAACTTTGACAGATGCTATAAATAATGCGAAGAACTCACCATATCAGAATAAGCTACGCACACATATCGCAGCTGCCGAGAAACTACGAGATCATATCGTGGAATTAGAAATTCATACGCACGATGTGTTAGATATGGAACAAAAAACTGTCAGTGAAATAAAGAGCTATCAGAGACCTCCAGACTGTATATTCTATACTATGAAATCTACCTATGTTTTACTAAATACAGATCCAGACAAAATGCAGGTAAGAGACATTTGAGGCATGTTTTATAAAGTTATCATTCCAATAACTCAAATCTTATAAAATAAAGAGTTCTTGAAGTAAAGTAATCCGAATTTTACCTGCAAAGTTGCGAAAGTTGTGTTTTTCGGCTCAATTTTTCTCTTGATAATATAAGGCATATTTACTGTCTTGGAGGAGTTTGCTCAAGATTCTTAAAAATTGCCAGAAAGTTGAGGCTTGGTCAGGATCCACCTGCAGGACATTATCCAAGAGAACTTACACTGTTAGTGTTATCCTTGTAAGAGATACCAATATTTGGTCCAGCCGATGGTGTGGTTTGGACAATGTCTAAAAAATATAAGTTGATCAAAAGTGTGAGAATGCCATGCGATAATCTCTTGTGGATCATGCTATTGATAGGAAAATGAATCTTATTGAATGATGACGCTCTGTCTTGCAGTCGATAAAGCAAACGGCGACGAATATCAAACTGCTATTTGATACTTTAAATCCTCTCTGCAACGCGATTATCTTGTCATTGAAACGTGGACACACCTATGATGTTAGTCGCAATTCGAGTCGGCCATTAAAATAGGCGACCAAGAATGTTCGTGTGCCCACAAGCCTTAGTTGTTGCCTTGTAAGGACATTGCCTTTGAGGTTCATTTAGGAGGAGACAGGATCGCAAAGAATATATGTTAGTACATTGTGTATCTTTGTAAAATGATTCCTAGGATGTTTTACCTGCTGGCAGATAGGATTCAAAAAGTAAGAACATTACTATTGATGTTTCCGGTTCGATCTATGTCCGCTGGTAGAGGAAGAAAACACAAGCTGTTATTCATGTAAGCTTGTCTGTACTACGTATGTTTACTAAGTTGATGTTCTATTTTTCAGGATTGGGGTGATATACAAGGTCTGATGAATCAAACAAATAAAAATGGTTTAATGTATAAAGTAGATAATTTTGATTTAGATGATGCTAAACTAGACAATGCTTTAAAAGCCGAGAAGATTTTAGATAACTGTGAATATGGGGATGTATTAAAAGCTAGTAATGGGGCGGCGATTTTTTACTTGTGGGTAGGTATAAATGTGTAATATATTTGTATATTTTTTTTAATTAAAACCAGGTCATGTTCTCTGGCATGTAAGCATTAAAAGGTATGCAAATGATGACAAAAAATATTTAAACACCTGAAATTAAGCTTGCTCTTTGAGATGATAAATATATTTTGACGACTTCAGAAGTCCTTAGACCTATATTGTTTTTTCCCTTTGGAAATTTGAAGGAATCTAGAAATAAAGCTTGTGACAATCAGCCATCAAAAGCATCTAACAACGATTATCATCTACTTTTCCATGGATTGTTAGACTGAAATGTGTCACGTGGTGTAAAGGACCTAATTCTGAATCATGTAAAATATAGAGTTTTTAATATTTTTAATATTTTTCAGGCCAATCAAAATATCAACCAGATTAAAGAGGATAATAAGAAAACTAACAATAACAACAATTCTAATAAACGAAAGAAACGATAAGAGTGAATTCACCAATCAGAAGTACAACCTAGTTGTAAGAAGGAAGGGGGCGGGTGTCGTTTCGGTTCTCTGGTGTTGAAATACGAAATATGAGAATTATATGAGGAATAATTAGAAATGGACGTGATCAACTATAACCTCTTTGAATGTGTGAACACCGTGATAAAATGATGCGAGGGCGGCGCTCAAGTGGATCTCCGGACTAATATTGTGATAACCTGCATGTTTTCGATCTACTTGTGTTAACTTACTGTTGTCTATTTTGCTTTTCGATTTTTGATAACGGTTAACCGGTTAACGGTATTGTTTTAATTATTTTATTAATTGAATTTGTTATAAATATTATACATACTTTTGTTTATTTTGTATCATAGATTATTAAATTATCGATGTTTTAATTATTCTGACAAAAATCAATTTCTGTGAAACAAAGTGTTGTGAATGGAACAATGATTTCTATTCTAAGGCTGTACAGATAAGTGTTTATGTCTAAAATTGTTCCGCTGAATGGTCGATGGTTTGATGCCGTAGGTAACAGACAGAATCCTTTTAGTACCATTATAGTGATATTAAAAAGCACCAAGGGTGAAGAAGGGTGGGAGGAGGAGGGTTTACACATAATATGTCCTAAACCTCTCATCGTTACTAGCAGGTAATCTTATTCCACGAGGAAACAGTTCTAAATTACCTAGGCGAAGGTCAAGGTAAATATTGAACACTTTGTCGAGTATACTGAAAGGAATACATAGAAGGGAATTGAGTCCTTAGTCAGAACTGGCATCCATACCCCGTTAATACAGGACTACAAGTATTTAAAATAATCTTACTTAAATTATAATACTTTTATCGAAACACCCCTTTGAACCTTGAGCGTTTTTTTTATTCAATAAGTTAATAATCGATAGGGTTTGATCATAATTCTTACACAATATTTGACAGAATTCATTATGATGATCGATTAGACAGACCATTAGCACTATTTTACCTCTGATTATTGTCTTAGTAATATCAAAATACCTTTCTGTCGATAAAGAATAAAAAAGGACAAACAAATAAAAATTGGCATGAATATCTCTCAACTTCATGTTAATTGACCCCAAAAATACCAACGCTTAGCCTTATACTACGGATCGTTGCCCGAAAAGCCAAGGAAAAAGTACAAAAAAAACCTTTTGCATTGTCAAAACCTAATCAGCTATCCTGGGAAACATCAGGTGTGGAGACCGAGCAGTGGTCACAAAGTTTTACATGTAAAATGAAAATAAAATGAAAGACTTAGACACAATCCAAAACAAACGCAATGTATCAATAGCTTCAGTCCTTCACCGACATACGACGTCGTCTTAAAGGTAGTTCTGTCAAGAGTTGATACCCAATCTTCAAACAGGAGCACAATTTGGTCAAAAGTTTAGATTTCTACAAAAACTGTACAAAACAATCCAAGCTGGTAAGCAGAAGAAAGGCGTCATAGAATGGCTAACGTCACTTGATTATAACGTCATAATACCACTTCCGGCTTGAAACATGCCTGACAACACTAAAGGTAAGAAGCCATCGTTTTCAATTCTTCTTTTTGTAAAATTTTCAACGTCGTAAATGATGATTTTACTTTGTAAAAATTGTGTTTACTGTATAATCTGCCTATGGAGCAAACGTAAATTTGACGTTGAGTGCGATTTTTAAAGAGAAAAATTCAAATTCTCAGATTGGCATGCCTCTCGGATTTTTTTTTTGAAGGAAAGGCCACGGTTAGCAAGAAGGGTAAATAGGAGAGATTAATCAAGGCTTTTTGATCATTAAGCTGAATTCAATAACTTATTCAATAAGTCTAGATCAATATTTAACCTAAGCTGAAAATTAATATAGTTTATTAGAAAACGACGATAAACTGAGATTGATCACAGACAAAGTTTAGCTACGGTAATAAAGATTAAATAAGGTGTAAGAAGAAATAAAGGAAGAGTAGGCCTAGACCAACAGTGACCATTAAAACAATAGGTTATTTTGTTGTTATTATTAACTCTAATAGTCTAATATGGTGTACACTGTATTCAACCTACGTATTATTATTATTACAAAACAAAAGCAGGCTTTGTATCAAATTCACTGTAGGGCGACCTATATTAATAATTTTTGAAAGTTTACTACGAAAACGCAGTTTAGGATGGCATTATTTTCAATGACAACCTACAGAAAACAAGAAACAGAAAGAATTGGGTCAGACTCAGGATTAATCAAAGTAAAATGTGAATTAATAATTAATTATATTCAATGATTATTGATAGTAGATTGAAGTCATACTGGAATTATCTAAAATCACGATACTAGCTTAATAAATAATTAACAATCTTAAGTCATTTTTGATCAAAAAAACCCTGGTTTATATTACTTAACATGGTTCTTCTAGATCGGAATATCCTAGTTTATATCTTAATAATATTTAACTTGGTTCTTCTAGATCGAAATATCCTAGTTTATATCTCAATAATATTTAACTTGGTTTTTCTAGATTGGAATATCCTAGTTTATATCTTAATAATATTTTAACTTTGGTTCTTCTAGATCGGAATATCATAGTTTATATCTTAATAATATTTAACTTGGTTCTTCTAGATTGGAATATCCTGGTTTATATCTTAATAATATTTAATTTGGTTCTTCTATATCGGAATATCCTAGTTTATATCTTAATAGTATTTAACTTGGTTCTTCTAGATCGAAATATCCTAGTTTATATCTCAATAATATTTAACTTGGTTTTTCTAGATTGGAATATCTTAGTTTATATCTTAATAATATTTTAACTTTGGTTCTTCTAGATCGGAATATCCTAGTTTATATCTTAATAATATTTAACTTGGTTCTTCTAGATTGGAATATCCTAGTTTATATCTTAATAATATTTAATTTGGTTCTTCTATATCGGAATATCCTAGTATATATGTTGATAATATTTAACTTGGTTCTTCTAGATCGGAATATCCTAGTTTATATTTCAATAAAATTTAATTTGGTTCTTCTAGATCGGAATTCTTCTAGATAGTAATATCCTAGTTTATTTCAACCCTAAAATCCATCTTCACAATGACTAGGCGTCTTCTTATACCTTGACTGCAATGGATCACTTTCTTGTTTCAGCAATTTGATTGGAGTATGCCCCTGCGATTACTGCCAATCAGAGCCCTAGTTTTCATGCGTAATTATTTTTTGTTGGCTAGCGAACAATCTAATCAATTTGCTAAAATCACAAACTGCCATGAAACAAGAGAGTTGGCCATTCCGTGAAACAAGAAATAGGCCACCGCAGTCAAGGTATATGCAAATGCCGTAAACATTATAAATCGTTATTTCTAAAAAATGAACTGGACTTGTTGACACGCAACATGGAAGCATTTGTGATCATGGAAATAGAGTTCATAGACCTGTGTATGATTCTGTTTGTTCACAATTCCTGTTAATTTACCAGACCACTTGACTTACACGCTACAGTATTCCCTGTCAATAATACAGATCAACACATCAATCTGTCAGTTCAAATGATGAAATTCTTCTGTAATGAAACTCACATGTCTTCACAATTCACCAGACTATTGAGTGCAGGAGGACAATTCTCTTTGAAATATTTCTGATGTTTTTGTTGATACTTTCAGTCGATCAGTATTTCGCTTGAATAGATTTTTTGTTCTACCTCATCGATTTTGTCAGTTTGAAATAATTATGAACTGCGAGTTGGTAAGGTACATAAAGCTTTTTTTACGTTTTTAAAAATAGACTCAAGAGATGTCATGTTAACTGAATTTTCAACTACATGTACACCATTGTTATAAAACTTATTGCAATAAGACCTTTATTTTTTAATAAAATCATGACATGAATAAGTTATGTTAATATATGACGGAGGTCTGAACTTTACGTGTAACTGTAGATATTGCGAGTGTTAGGGCAATACTTGGTGAATAGATATTAGCAATCTAACATAATGTAATCTCTTATTGAAAACATGTTATTAACTCTATTGAAATTGCATGATAAATAACAAGTATGAGGTGTGAGGTTTTATAACTTTCTCAACTTTAATATCAATTATTACCTGATAAAGATAATTCAATATCCAATAGATTACACCATTAAAGTTAGGGCATGAGAAACGGTGTCTGGCGCATAATTCCCGAAAAGTGTCCTCGCTTATGTTTGATTCACTACCTATCTGAACTAATAAGCGATCCTGGTGAGGATTTCATATCAGAAACATTGGTCAAGGGTGATAAAATTTTATATAAATGTCTCTCCTGTATACATAATTTTACATAAGTTGTTTGCAGAACGGGGATAGGACCGAAGCTTTTCGACTGACCAAAGCCATTAGGGTCAAATTAAAGAAATAAAAGTGAAAGACCTTTAAAAAGGTTTGTTTGTATAGAAAGTAATAAATTAATAATGTCAGCTCTTGAGAAAATAAATGAAGGCATGTAAGAAAGTAACGTATTGAGTTTAAATACACCACCTATTGATATCTCCCGTAATGGTTGCTATGGACGCTTGTATTGTTAATATTATACACTTTGTACTATGCCGGTTAGTTACTCGTTTCCTTTCTTATCCTTCAATAACTTTACCATCTAATCAGGGAATTTTCTAAAATAACTTTAGGATATACAAAAAGGTAGGATTTATTTAGATAGAACTCTTACTTTTCAATACATAAGCAGATAAAGCGGTTTATTGTTGCAAAGAAATAGGTCTCTGAGGGATATTTTCATGACTTATAAGCGCATTCATGCTTAATCTGTGATGAAGTTTATAGAGTATGGAATCATTGAATAATTGAATAATTGATTCAATGTAAAGAAAAAGTATTATAACTATAACTGATTTATCTTATACAGTGAATAAGGCATGTCAGTCAGTTCAACATTGAATAACAATGAAGTAGAAAATTATATTAACAAATTGAATGAATGAACTAAACAGTCTTAATGGTCCACAACAAAATGTTTAACACCCGCTCAAAATAAATATCTTGTGTTTGCCTTCAAACTACCTAACGTATATAATAGATGACGTTTCCGTTTGAATCAGTATTTCAAATGGGTTAAATTGGATAGATGAAACCTATCTGCACTAACGTGAATAGCATATATGCGGGGTTATGTAGTTTAAAACTACTGAAATAACCAAGGGCTGCAATGCGAATCTAAGAAAGATGTCGTAAAATAAGTAATAATATTTCAATACATTGGAATTGTAACATTTGTTAAATTCGTTTTAGTTTATTGTAGAGAAACCTGAAGTTAAATTTTGATTTTGAAAAGCATTGATAGATTTGGTCCTTAATCAGCTGGTACATTATACACTGTAATTCATTCTTTTAAACTTCATGGTTCAGTAAGTGCAGGTTAAAATTTAACTAAAATAACCCTCGACAGTTTGGAAATAAAAAGAGTAGGCTGATGCCGTTGTCCTGAAAACAGTTTCCTCATTGCACATTGCATGGTGTTATCCGTCTTCATTGGCCCGTTAGGTAAAGTAGGACGTAAAACTCCATTCATGTCATTTCATTTTAACTTTCGATAGTATATTGGCAATAATGCAACTATCAATTATCTCTGAAACAAGTTAATGTTTGATCTACCAATGATTTATTATTTTATGATCAAGGTATTTGTATTATATTAGGAAGGTAAATATACTAGAGTTTAAAGGGTCAGCCCTTTCAGATAACATACATACCTTTCACGTTATGCTTTTGTTTAAGTGTTTCCTTTTTTTGACTGGGTGTTTGGTGTGTTTTTCTTTCAAAAATCAAATCAATATAAGACGATGGAACACTCTCACACTGGATCTGTATTTTTGATTTTTTAAAAGTATTTTCAACAAGAGCTTTGACATTTAATTATTGTCAAGAGCCTGTAAGATGTCAGCGATTGTGTTTTGAAGAGCAATGCATTATAAATAATGGTATTTGAATAATCTCTAGAGCTTTAGATGTGTTGTAGTCGTAAATTATTGAGTGGTTTGTTTTGTTGATAAATGCCCTTTACCCCTTTTGTATGTAAAAACTGTAAACTTCTGAGTTAGACTGATCGGTTTGTTGACGTGGCTACTACTAACATACTTTTTCTCGCCAGGTTTAGTATTAAATCTGTACAACGTAGTTATCAACCATTTTCACGACTCGGGAATACTTGAAACCCCAATTTGCGCAATTTTAAATACCTGTCCGAAATAGAAAAAACCGTACCCAGATTATGACGTCATTATCGTCAAGTTTAACTGATAATGCAGGAACCACAGAGGTCGGAAGAAATGGAAATAGTGCAATTATAAACTGTTAGTCATTAATGTCACCGATACTCATTCAAGGGCGACAAAACGTTCCTTCAAATCTTTAAACATGTGCGTTTCTTTTAGTACTTGAGATTAAAAAATCGTGTTATTTTTACAAAAGAGATAAAGAGATACAAATAAGTCAACGATTGTAATGTTTGACTGTATAAATTACAATCTGGGAAATGTGAAGTATGTTTGTTAAAAGCCATAAAAGTCAATGCTACCATACAAATGTACGTGTAAATCGTGTTGAATCCAAGACAACGCGTGTTAGATTAAAAACCAGAGAGAAAAACAGAACAATGTTATTAAGTAATCAATAAAGATTATTGTTTATTTTTAATCTGAAACTTACAATGTTACTCAAATAAACAGTTTCAATCCAATTTAATATTCACACAATCACTGGCAGATTACGATACATTTATCATTAATATATAATCATTCGAAACTTGTTGATACCTACTAACGTATCTGAGATTTTCTAATGTCTACCCCCCTTACCACCTTTGAGAACTATCTAACTTATTTGAGACTCTCTTGCTGGCCCTTATTTGTAGTCTTTGATAGGTATCTATTACTAATATGAGACTAATATGGCTTTTACCAAGCTTTTGGCTGAATTTGATAGCTGAAAGCTGATAAAAGACTTGCTGATATCTATAAATCGTTAGCCTCTGATAATTTTGACAGTATTGACTAATGTAGAATATGGAATGGAAGTACGATCGGAAATACAGTTCAAGTCAAATGGAAACTGAGACGACATTACCTGTTCGAATTTTTTCTGGATTTACAGGAACAACAGACATTATATTATGGAAAATGTTTAGGTATATGGAAAGTATCACAAAGACTAGAAACCTCTTTTTAATTCTTTAATATTGTCCATTCTAGGAATGAGATGCAATATCAACCTCACGTCAAATAGACTGTAAATTAAGTAATGAGTTTTGATCATCTATTGTGCTGGAGACACTACAAATATAAAAAACATTCACTTTTTTACCAATTTATTTTCAAATTATTCTTTTTATACTTAAACAAATAACACATTCTCAGATCTCGTTGAATGAATCCGTTGCTGTTGAATAATTACACGCTTTACAACGACAGTGTTTTTATATGATTTGTGTGAACAAATATGATTGAAACTACTGAATCATGTTATTTGGAATTTTAAACAGTCTGTTGTCTGAAAAATCAATCATTATTCAGGTTGCTGAGCCTGATTTGGCTTATTATGCTATTGCAATGTATTTTGCGCCACGTTTTTCAAGGGTAAACTCTTTTTTCGTGTCAAACTGTTGGAAGACATTTTCAAGGTACTAGGGGCAATATTTGTATTCTACGACTAAATACTGTCAAGAGAACACAAATTATATTTATATTATTTGATGATTATTGTTCTGAAAAGAGAAGTCTGAGATGAAGCGCGGTGTGTCTGTGTTTTCTGAGATACGATGAGTCTAACAATGTTTTCTTTATATACAGACACAGCTTTATGGAACAACAATCACTGATTAAAGTTTTATGCAACGTTTCGACGTGTTTCCCCCGTCATCCTCAGACACATAATGATAAGAAGTGATGGTTTTCTTTATTGTTGTTCCATAAAGCTGTGTCTATATATCATACTCACTGTTTTGTTTATTGTTTGGTTTCTAGGTGGTAGAACTTTAGATATATTTTATAGATTAAATTATCCTTGTTATTTGCTGATCAACTGTGAAATTCATCCTTTATTTAAACTTATGGTAAATTAGTTTCCAATATCTCACATGTTATCATGGGAATATAAGGTCAAATCAAACCAGTTCACTGTGGCAATGACACAATCAACTCTCGAAATGACAAATCCTCTGTAAGATTTACATCATGCGGTACATGCTCTATATCTGTAGCATTAGGGATGCTGAACTTTTGATTGGTGAGCTGCCATTTTTCTTAGATATGGCGAGTGCAAAGGTTTTCTAGGGGATCCGTGGGCATGCTCTCTTATGACATCCGTCACTGTGAAGTAATAAAAGATGATTTTGTATTCTTACTGATTAATTACAAGACTGATCCCCACAGAATTTTTAGTGTGACAAAATATCACATATGAAATCTAATTTCGCGTTTCTATTATAAGATATATCTACGTTGTATATGTGTTATTGAATTGGAATTGCAAATCACATTGACGAAAACTTCCTCCAAATCTAATAAATATTCTTTTGAATAAAATATTGCTAGTCTATGTCACATCCTGACACTATTAGTAATAAATTAATAAGGATAATAATATATGGAGATCTATACTGACAATGCTATTTAAGGTATATTGGTTTTTATCAAGGCAAAATCTTGAATTTTCAGGATTACTACAAATTGTCTTCTGGGATTAAAATATTAATACTACATCTACATAGACTATTCATTTCCTTTCTCTACACGAAATGCAATGGAGTTTTACGTCCTGCTTTTTACAACTGTTTGGGCTCTGTTGAAAAGATATTGTCGATAACAAACCAATCAGTAACGAACCATAAAGAAGAGCGTCGTGACGTATCGAATATCTGGGAAATATTTGATTTGAAGAACCGATTATATTGTTCTAATGGACCGATCCGGAAGCAACTTGCAGTTTGTCTTGAGGCAGCTAAATGTTTACATGATGATTTCATTTACATCCATTTGTTTTTTATAGTCACTTTCAAATAAAATAATAATATAATATCTATTTCAGGTATAACTTTATTTACGATGTAACCAAATAGACCAAGTCAGAGGTTATTCCAGGAATATGGGATGTGGGGCCTCTTCTCAGAAGGAAGAACAACCAACTCCTACCAATAAAAGGAAACAGGAACAAGTAAGTCTTATTGAATGGTACTTTGTATAGGATAGGGCCAATAACAATTATATATTTCTTCTAGATGGTATAATCTTACTACAAAGTCAGCACCCTGTTTTTCAGAAACATAAAAATGGTTTAATATCAATGACTGATCAATGACAGGAACACAAAGATTATCTTAATCCAATTGCTCTTTATGACCAACAGATATATTCTACAAAATAACAATGAATATTGGAATCAAAGAGAATTCCTTTTAATGGCAAGCAGTTTCAAAACCTTCAAAAGTGTAGAAATATTTCGCGTCCTATTAGATAAGGGAATGTGATTTTCCTGCAGGTATTGGAAGCACTTTTAATTGACAAATATCAATAAAATAAGTAAACGAATTCAGACGATTTGAACGTTAACCAAAATCAAATTCGAATGTCGCTGGCTAAGGGAGAACAGACAAGTTTTGGTTTGTGATCTCGGAGACCCATTTAAGAGTGTCCACATACCATTGGAAGGAATGTAATGAAAAAAAAAATGCCAGTTTGTAATTGCAAAAGAGAGACAATAATAAACCAATAAAACTTTCAAGTAGTTCAATAATATCGCGAAACAACCGGAAATGACGTATCACACTTGTCCGTTTATCTATAAACAGCCTTGTATGACCGGAAGTGATTGTCTCAATAGTTCCGACCTTTCATGATACTTAGTATCAATTACAGACACTTGACCTAGTTTCTATGATCTCGATCTATATTTATTGGTTAAAATCTTACAAATAACTAAAAGGAGTATGTCTAAATCTATAATAGGTTTTTAAGTATTTAAACTCTTCGACCCTTCTGCTCAGGGTGTTAGCTTACTGGGGATCTTGGATGGTCAGTTACTAAATACTATAATATAATAATATATCGAAAACAGTTTGAAGAGAAATTGGAAAACTTTGGAATCTAAATTGGCGAAACCTTGACGGCTAGACATTCTTTGACGCCTTGGGCTACGAAAATGAGTAGAAAAATGAAATACATGTAGAATGGTATTGTTTGAGCTCGGAGCCATTAGTTGCTCGAATAAGCTTTATATAGGTGTAACCTTCACCAGTCCATTCATGCCTTAAATGAAGACACGTTGTTGTGATGTAAGTCGTTAACTTGGGAATAGTCTGAATTCGAACACACACATTACCTTAAAAAAATAGATAAGCTAACAAATAAAACATCAATAAAACAAGTATGTTAGTTATAGCCTCCGGGTAAACATTGTTTTCATCTGAATAAAGCAACGGCTTAAATTAGTTTCATGTATTGATTAGGGCGTATACAATATATTACTTTGATCTTATAAACTCTTACGAGATTTAGTTTCAATATTTTATATTTGTCACCGCCCTTGGAGTAATCATAGCAGGGACAATTGATGAGTTTCAGATCCAGGCTACATATTCTCGAAACGATCCCAGCGCTAGAATCCCAGAAACAGTGTTATGACTTACGACCCCAGGACATCCTATCGCTAAGATCGTTTCGAGAATACGTTGCCAAGACTTAAAGAATGAGATAACAGTTAACACTGCTTAAAATCTGACCAAAAAATTTCCTCATTGTGTTTCCAGCACCAACACACCAACCACCCTCGAGCAAAAATCTCATAACTAGGTTAGAAATTTGGGAAATCTCAGATATTTCGCCGCCATTGGACATAAATCTTGCTCCGCCACTGGCCGCTTGTAATTCCCCCACAATGCAAAGATCTTGCGTCTAGTAATCATTTCAGGATTGTGGATAATAAATTAGGCTAATATAAGTGATTTGGTGTATGCGATTAGGGTTGTTATTCATATAGAGTCGTAAAGTAACAGACTTTATTTATTTGATTTTGCTGCCCACCAGGATTTCCAATCATTGAATGGACCTTCACCAGTTGAAGACTCACAAGATTACTCTCCAACTCCAGAAACAGATCTTCAAAGGGAGGTAATTATTGTCACTGGCTTTAAGCGCTGCTACTATAATGACCTTGACCTTATTCACAAATCCTAAACTGTGTGAACAGCTTTTCTCACTTTTACTGTTTTCTTCGTGTATTATTCAATGTTTATTGGTTGAAGCTTGAAAACAATATAACTACAGCGAAATCTAAAACCATTACATATTTCAAATTTAATTCGAATATAACATTATCTTTTTAAAATAAGGTGACAATATCGTTTCTTTTGTTTCTGATATCTGGATAATTGTTATCAAACCTGGTTCATACTATATCATCTTCCAAAGTTCATGCAATATTCTTTTAACATTGACCATTTGGCTCTAAACACCCCCATAGTATGTAAATGATTGTAAATTTAGAGTTCCATTTCTCTTATTGCAATGAAAGAGCCTGCCTTAGTGTTGGAATTGTAATAGTGAATATGCAATGATCTAGCAATGTATTTTAAACCCATATAAATTAATCCCATCTTACCCGGTCCCAACTGTCTTCCTCCCAAATCTACAGGAACCCAACCCAACTCAACCCGCGGCCTCTCTCACTAAGCACTGTTGTTTGCATGTGTTTTGCTTCAAGCATTCTTTTTTATTTTAAAACTGGCTTGTAAAGAATAATGCAAAATACGTATCAATATTGTTTTTGTTGCTATAGTGGCAAGACTCTATATTTGTAATATTCTGTTCTAATTGCTTACATAACATGGAATTTTTTATCTTTATCAGTCTAGAATTCAAACTATGCATTTATTGAGTCAATATTTTCTTAGTAAACCATGCATGTTATATTTATTTTAATTAAAATACATTAAGCTTTGTCTTCTTTGAAAGTTACTTCACTCAATCAAGATCTATCAATTTTTCAAGATAATATGACCAATAAAATGCTTTGATCAGTAGGTGCTTACTGCTTACCCATTTGAAACTACGCGTCTGGCCTAGCTAGCAGTATCAGATCACCAACTTAGTTGACCGCCATGTAAGAGGTTTAATTGAAATATTTATAACTTTATAAAACATTTAGAGATAACAATGTAACAATGATCTATATGGCAGTCAACAAAGTTGGCGTATGTTATTTTTATGGAAGAACGACACGTAGTTTCAAACATATGTGCTTTTTTAACACCTTTATTGTACATCAGCAGTTGGTCTTGTCATTAGGTCAAATATGATTTTAAAGAATGGTTGTTAGACGTAGATTGAGTGAAGTAATCACAGAAAACGATACATCATTTTGATCAAATTTAAACTAAAATGAGGACTGCCTGTATTATTATCGCTCACCAATCCTGAAACGGTGGATTTGACGAGGAGGAGAGGAGAATGTCGTTTGACCTAAAATGAGTGAAGTAACAACAACAGAAAACAAGACACAAAAAGTGTTTTTTTAATTCGAATTATTCATCAAAATAACCATTCTGATAAATCAGTCTATTCATGTATTTCTTTGTAGTTGTCCCGGAATGGTACTGAGAAGAACTCTCCTGGTAGAAGTCCTAAATCAACTCCGAGAAAAGCCAAGCCTCCATCAATGGTAAGAATCTGGAATGGAATGAAGTCGATTTGTTACTTATCGATCTCATGAAGATAAAAGAAATTGAGCCGTATAAAGAAATTGATAAAACTTGACAGACACCAGTGGTCAATAAACTCGATCATTGACACCACAATGTTTTTACTAACATATACATGTATAAAGAAAAGTACCTTCCGGACATAATGAAAGAAAAAATAGACAGACGCCCTATGATTATATACTCATGTACCCTTGCGACCGTAATATTGGAGCTAGAAACCTATAACAAAAATGGAAAAACGCTTATCATCCAACTAGGAATTACATGGGTGACAAACGAATCCCTGCAATGTTACCACCGTGTTGAAACTTTGTTTTATGTTTCAGAGATCTAGAGAAAAGTCACACGAAAATGGTGAAGTAGCGGATTCTGAGGCTCACGAAAAAGGTTATAAGGTACGATAATAAAAATCAATCTAAAATTAACATTTAATACATAATACAGACTTTTTAGTAAAAGATGGGTTATTTCTCCTGTCTCTGGCAATTATGAGCAACCACATTCTATTTTATAAATAATATTACCAGCAACAACAACCATAAATATATAATTTTAAACTTTGCCGAATATAGTTCATTTTCTTTTTCTGACATTTCATCTAAGCACATCATACATGTGAATACATATTCCAGGCCATTAACCAAGATCATCAGAATGTTTTACCTTGTAGAGAATGGTTCGTCAGAAGATGATTGATGCTACCAGTGGACATGATCTACAGGAACTCCATAAAACCATCGAGAATTTTGAGAAGCAGAAGTTAGATGATTGTGGTGATCTGAGAAGGGCTAAGGAAAAACTACAATATTTAACACTGAAACGAGGTTAGTGGTGGAAGTAAACCTATAATGATCGTCAATTAACACTACTATTCAGTTGGTTTTAATTGATTCTTACATTTATCTGAAGATTAATTAGGTATTTCTGAATACTTTCCGGAAGATGTGAAGTTTTATCGTAATTGAATAGTAAATGAAAGTCCCGAAGAACTTATTTGCCCTATTGTTTTAGCACATTTTGGCATTTTCAAATACATTTCGCATTCTCTAAACTCACAGATGAATTTTATTTTTTCATTTTAGATTTAAGAGATGCAATAAGAAGACGACATGCCGGAGTTTTGGAGAAATCAATCCAGGATGCCAAGAATTCCAAATTTGCTGATAAATTAACTAATCAGATACAAGTTGCTGAGAAGTTACAGAGGCATTTACAGGAACTAAAGAATTGTGCTCATGATATTTGCAAAATGGAACAAACCACAATATCTGAACTACGCAGCTATCATCATCCCCCGCCATGTGTTCATGACGTCATGGCAGCTACCTACATGCTGATGGGATATTCCGAGGATAGGCTTGGAGTAGGTGTATCTTTTTATCTTTGTGTTTGTACGGGATACCCTTTGTACAAATGGCTAAACCTTTTTGCATTGATCTTCCTGGCTTTTGCGTGTACAAGACAATCTACATCGAGAGTTCTTACTACGTGCTGGTCTTGTTTGTATTCTTTTATGATATGATTGGCGCATCCTTTCAGGACTGGAATGAGATTCAAGCTTACCTCGGCCAGCTCACTCGAGATAAACTCATCAGACAGATTGGTGAATTCGATACTAAACATGTGAATGAGATTACAGCAAGTCGTGTTAAATCTATCCTCCAAGCCTACACACTGGAAGAAGTTAAAGATGCTAGCTATGGTGCTGCTACATTCTACGTTTGGGTAAGAATATTGTTCTTTATCTTATTAGTAAACTCACCGTGTGCCATAAACAAAAGGATGAGAAGATCAAAACAATAACATATGTTTTGGGTGTCAGAGCAAATATATCTACCCAAAGATTCTTTATATACCCCCTGTTTAAACTCACAGTATCTATACAGTTTCCACATGTAAATAGACCAAAATGTAAGATTATGTGTAAAGTATGTATGTATGCAGCAACAATTCTCTGGCACGTAATATACTATACATATGGAATGGAATTAACGACTGTCTCGTGACCGAATTTTGAATTCATTGTGACGTCAACAGACTAGTAAAATATTTTTTCTGTCAGTATTCTATGGCTTTATTTGGTATTGATAGACCGGGAAATAGAAAATGTAAAATTGTGGATATAATTGATTAGAATTGGTTAAACAAATACCGCCTTTAATAGAGAATGATAAAGACTAAATATTGACGATTCTTTTGAACTTCATACTTCAATAACCAGTACTGTGTTTTAGGTCGGAACTCACCGACCGTTTGTTGTTATTCCGGGAAAAATAGGAACTTTAACAACCGATTTCCCATTGTGTGATTCTTGTAGTGATTGCCGTGAGCAAGGCAGGGAATGCCCACCCTTACAGAACATATGATGTCACTACGCGATTCGGTTTGTCAACTCAGCATCTCAGTCTGTCAGAGGCAAGATAGCTAATTATACCTCTGGACAAGGTCTAGAATGATAGTCGTGTTTTTTAGGAAGCAGCAATAGCTTTTTATAAGGTGGGCGACGCCGAGTAGAGTCCACAGAATTTCCAAATGGCTCTCATAGGCAATACTTCCCCTAAGTAGGATGGTTACAAATTTAAAAGTTAGGGCAGGTGTTTTTCTCGGTGGTGGGAAGGGGTATGTAGATTCGCCATTGGTACGAAATAAACCTGGGTACCGCACTGATAGTGAATAGCAGTAATAAATACACTTTACATGCAACGCTTCGACTAAATGTCTGTAGAGATTGATATGTGGTTGGTGCTGTGATACGTTTGACTTCCCCCAAACCTTCTCGCTTAGTTTATTTACAAATCTTGGCCAAAATACAGTGCAGAAAAGTAAGACATAAAACTCCAAACCATTTCAAACAGTTGCAATGTCAATCCAACTTTGTTCCGGGTTACTGTGTTTGATATATTAACCGTTATTATTTTAAAATAAAATTGCATTGTTTAATACCACCTTCATCACATAAACTCCATTTATTTTATTTTATCAACCAATTGATTCTATTAACAGGCTGATAACATGGTAGCTAAGATAGAAAAAGACAAGGAAAGTGAATACGATAGAGAACAAACGGAAGTCGGGGGTTCAGCAACATCTAAAGGAGGAGGCAGTGTCAAGAAAAAGGGCTGAAATCAGCGAAATCAAATCATTTTTCATTATATTTGGCTTCATTTATCATTCTATATCACCAAATATCCAGAGAAAATCTTGCAAAATGTTTACATGGACTTGAAACACCATCAAATTTCAATAATATTTACAGATTGTTTGATGCAAAATGTTTAAACAAACTAATAATAATATATAATATAACTTAATTTAGCTTGTGTAAACATTTTACCATTCAGAATCCAGAGTGTTTACATGGAATTCTCCAAATGTTTACACAAACACGATATACTAATATAAAATATGGAAGTAACTAATAAGATATATAAGATAATGACCATCTAAGCGTTATGTGATGCAAACTGTGTTTACACAAACTTTTTCTAAGGTATATACAATAATGAACGCAGGATTATTCAAAATGTTTACACAAAAGTATGGTAATTTCATATTGTATATCATAAGGGATTCCAAGTGTTTATCAAAAATATACAAAATTTTTACAAAAAATATGATATACCATTTAAATTAATTTAAAAAAACGGAATTCGTTATATTACTTAATACTGTATATCAAACGAAATCCAGGGTGTTTACAAAGAATACAAAATATTTACTACGAAACTGGAATTGTCTGTATCATGTTCCACTGTATGTAACAAGGGATTCGGGGTGTTTACCAAGAATATACAAAATGTTTACTCAATAATGATGTTTACTTAAAAAGGTTCAGTGGCATTGAAATAGAACTGTTCCTTCTTGTTGAGCGATCGAGTTTAGAGCTAATTCTCAAATGACATTTAGTAAAGGTGTTTGAATATCGATAATACAATCCGTATGAAGTACAATTACTGATGATTTAATTGACCTTTTCAATAAATAAAAAATCAGTAATGAAACGTCGCTAAAATAAAAATCAGTACTTGTTCTCCAAACAATTTGTGTTATCTATATGAGTTTACAAATATTTGACAAATCGTTTACACAAAAATAATACACACTATTTGCAATTGCTCTTTCATGTTATATCAACATTTAGTCAAAGTTTCTTTGAATGACATTTAGTAATCGTCATGAATAAGAAATAAAATACAAAATTGAAATATAAAAATATTCATCCAACTGTTTATGTTGAATGTGTGAGTTACACTCGATTGTATTTTATTTGCGGTGAATTTTATGCCTTTTTGCTACTGTAATCGTTACTGAAAGCTTTCCGTTTTTTCGCTACTGCTTACCTGTTTTTTTATATAGGTAGAAGTTTAATTTTGATTTCAGTATCATATATAACGTATTGTATAAACCATGTTATCAAAAATATATTCCAAGGAATAAATTCGCGTCGCATTTATTATGTCTGTCTAAGTTTCATTTTAACTTCGTGATAGAGACATGAAGTTTGTTTGCAACTGTTCTTCTTTCATTTCTTCAGGAAATAATGATTGAAATATTGGTTCGTGGATAAATACTGTTTCCACACCAATATTTCCGACTGTAATATAAAATTCAATTGAATCTTGCTACAGCTTCTATACTGGGCAGGTGTCAGTCAAATGTCATGCTTTTAACATTTTAAAACTGTGAACTTCGCCAGATGTTATCACTTTGTTTCGAAAAAATTTCATCACAGATTTGAATACATTACCATACACAATATATCATTAGCTGAGATATTGATGTCGACGGACACAATAGAGTTTGTATAAATACTATACTTACTAACAAGACATACAGAAAGAATGAAAATTGATATGTATTGGATTCGATTACTTCCCTTTATGTACAGCAAAAACTTTTGTATACCTGTATTAAGGATCGATTTGAAAAATAAACATGGGCAGTCCACTGTATTGTCACATGGTTAAGTAATAAAGAGCACCTTATAAATCTGGTTTATGTGGTCTCACTTACTATCGAAAACACGGTGGAGAACTCACGGTTTTGTTCAGAATCGGCCTCGGGTCATCTTCACAATGTCAAGCTATTATAAACGCAGTCTAAATCTTGTAATCATGAGATACCATTCTCGTAATATTTAAGGTTGCAAATACAGTTATTGGATGCGGATTTCATAATACTGTACCACTGTGAAGACGGCTTAGATAATTCATAAACATCTCTGCTCGACCATAATTCTTTTACAATACGCCTCTCTAATTATTTATCTATTTATTTATGTATTTCAAGCAATAACTGTGATATTAAGTAGTTTTGTTATTCTAATACTATTAATGTATTAATAAACTTCTATCTGAAATCATGTGTTCAGTCAATTCAATGGATATGGACAATAGATATGAATATATTGAAAAAATTTGCACAAGACAGTGTCATTCGGCTGTTTTGAATTCAATATGGACGACTAAACGTTTTGAGTCTTCTGCTCTGCATCAATGATAGGGGAAATGGTTTAAGGTTATCTTCCATGGGTAATACAAAAACGCAAAGATATCGGTACACATTCAGTTCTGATTCAAACTATAAACACAAGCAGTTCACTCTATATCTTGGAAATAGAATATACCTAATCTGTGTCAATCAAGGTTGTTTTCAAGAAATGATGTGGTCTGTAGCCAGTGACCTATGTATAGTGATGGAAGCGGAATTTATTTGGTCTGCAGCCTATGAACTATAGTAAAATTGTGTTCCTTTATTTAATATAAGATGAAGAGTGTTTTTATAGTGGTTGAAATGCAATGTGGTCTGTAGCCAGTGAGCTATGAAATGAAGTTGTTTTTATAGAGTTAGAAATAATATGTGGTCTGTAGCCAATAATCGATGATAGATTCCTGAGATTAAGTTAAACTGATTGATAGTCCATTATTTTATTATCTTCTTTACACTTCATTACCACTCACACTGTTCTGGTCGGCGAGGATTAAAAGTAGAGTACCTCTTAGGTAAGTATTATTGATAAGCAAGGTTCTTAACAACGTATCACAATTTCTACCGGCAGTGACTCAACAACATAAGTTTCCCATGGACTTTAGTGGGTTGGGCTCCCCTCCCCTGGGACTTTTTTAACATACGGTCTCCTGCATTCTGAGATCTCTCTGTAAGTCAATTTAATGCCTGTTAATGGAAGATTAAAAGATTTTCAGTCTGTAGTCTTTTTCCTTGGGTAGGGCACATGGTCTTGGTTCGACCAGTCCTAAGGAGCCACTGTCTATCGGAAACGGGGACGTGAAAAAAACAAAATGTCTGGCCACGTATTCTCGAAACGATCTTAGCGCTAGGATGTCCTAAAATCATTGTTACAAGATTAGAACCTAGGACATTCTAGCGCTAAAATCGTTTCGAGAATTCGTGGCCTGGTCTTTCATAAGAAAAAAACAACTGCAAGGAGCTTTCTAAACTCAAAAGCAGGAGGTCGAAAAGGAGGTGTCTGATGTGGTGGCATTGTGCCATTAGCAGTACAAGGAGCAGAAAAGTTAGATGCAAACTCTATTTCATAACATTTACCGCGTTTATCAAGTTCTGAAGAGGAAGCTACCTTTAGCTATATTTCACAATTTGATAAAAAAAATCTGAGAACGACGTACCGGTAGGCCTACTAATGACTTTTTGTAGCCTAAATTATTAGTTATGGTGGATATTTTATGATATTTCCTACAGCCCAACTAATCTATCAATGGACCTATACTTATAACAAAAATAATTTACAAGGTACCGAGTGTCACTTACAGATGGGCACATGCTGGGATTGGACAAATTGATTACCGAGCAAGAACATTACTCACTCACCTATTAGGTAATTCTGAGAAATCTTAAAGTCTGCAAAACAGTTATTCCATTTTGGTTCCAATACTAAAACCAGGCCTATATATTACCGATTTCAATCGATAGAAAAGGGAAAATTGATTGAACAATCGATTGTTGTTGGTTCGTTAAACACTGATAATACTTCAAGGTCGTTCGAGATTTCAAGGTCATTAATAAGTTGCCGTAATGTTCTTCTGTGGTCTTTTTTTGTTGATATAACCAACAATTTCTGATTGGTTGCAAAGAGAATTTCCATTTCACTCCACTCGACTTCTCTGACAATGAAAAACCGTGAATAAGCATCTGAAGGTCTCGAACTATGTCGGGATCGAACCCTAGATCACTCTAGAAACCAGTCGCGAAACTTACACAGAGTATATCCCTTCAAACTGTTGACACTAACAGAAATTCTGAATAATATTTTGAAATATATTTCGAGTGCAGAAGTTCATTAATAGACATCACGCCACAGATGTGATCAACTATTTTTATATTAATCTTTTCTATAAATCTTCCTCGTGATATTTTTATCTCCGGTCCACAAACAAAAACAGGAAATGAAAAAAAAGTCGGCGAAGAAAGAAAAATTAATATTAAATATATAGGTTTTTAAAAAATGTATATTTTTGTAATAAATTATAAATGAAGCACAACAGTCCAGTTTAATATAAATAATTTTAATGAAATGGATTAGTATGGGGTTTTGCGTCCTCCCATTCAAGCATTACATTTGTCTAACATTTGCCTAGTGAAAGTTATAAGTTCAGGGACATTAGTAATAGTTGAGGAACCCTAGATTCTCTTCATGCTTATAATTTCGTTGATGACGTGAATATATATCATGCAGTCACTAACTATACAACCAAAAACCATGCAATTAAGTGGTCACCAAAGAAGAAAAGAAAAACCAATTGCGACAATGCCTTAAATTCCAATGGCTTACTCACAAAGTACAAACGTGAGATGTAACTTCTACATGAAAATTCAGAAGGAAGCCTCAGATTGGTCAAGTGGACAAAAATACTTCACCAAAAAGACTCTCAGACAACTGTCGTGTTCGACGACTTGAAAAATCGGAATGTTCTCTCAATATACAAGTTCTGATCAGTCTGGTACATCAACCAAACTTGTTTCCATATTCCACAATATTCCAGACCATGTCAACTGTATGTTGTCTGATTATGTATCTTGTATCTTCGGTTCTCTAGAGGGACTGATTTAGAATAGATTTCTAGTAGTCTAATAATAAACCAGTGCTCCGCGTGAAGATAAAAATGGCTAATATATATATTCCTGGGATAGAATATGCTCAATTGGTGCTCTGAGGGGTGTATTTTATTGAACCTCCGGCAGATTTATTTGGAAAAAAAACAGGCAAGACCCCATTCAGTGACGATGTCAGTGGGGTACAGAAAAATGGTTTATATTTCAAATCACACCCACTTCATTTCAAATAGAATATTAAAATCTGAATTGCAAACCTTTTTACCCCAAAATATGAATGCCCAGAATGCACCAAATCAATTCTATTTTCAAACATTTTCTTGGGGGGTGGGGGGCTCTGAATCGCCCCATGGGAGGCTTGTGCCAATGGCGCTTCCACATTTTGAAATTCAACATCGACGGTTCTACCCCTATTAAAGGGACAGGTAGGCCATTTTTTTTTATCAATCATACTTTAGTCTCAGAAACTGAAATTCTTTAGATGAGCTAAGCAGTAATAGTGTTCGAAGCTCACCGTCGAAATTTAAGCCTTCAAATCCACGTGTGTCCAGAATAATCTGCGTTTGAATGTTAGAATGACGACTCGTCAATTTAAGATATCCTGTGATATAAAGAAGAAACATATATAGAAATAGTGAGTAAAATTCCTAGTTTGAGATATTTTTAAAGGAATTTTGTGATTTTCGAACATTTCCAGTACTTCTGAAGACCAATATATTTAAGACTAAAATCCCCCCCCCCTCCCCCAAAAAAAATAATGGCACATCTGTCCTTTTAAGTCAGTCTGTCCCTTATTTGTAATCAAGTCTCTCTCTCTTGGGGCGATAGCCCATTTCTGAAACAATTCATGACGCAAATTCAATTGTTCGTTCCATACCAGTTTATTTTTCAAGACATTAGTCTTTCAATTAAAATCTGACGTTTGGTAGGTTTATTAACTGCTGGTTCTTGTCAACGTCGAATTGGTCCAGGAAATATTGAGAGTTATCGGACTTGAGAAAAAACAGACGTGGAATATCGTATTGTAATTAAATCGAAAGATACATTTATTTATTAAACAATTGTAAAGAATACAATTACAATAGATTTATATAAACCATCAACAGATACAAACTTCTACTGAGGTCCATAGCCAGGAATATATCCGTAGAGGCAATGGTGTATGATGCTTTGTTGTAATAATGGAATTGGTTGGTTGTCAGATTTTTTCAGGAAAGGGGGGGGGGGGGGAGCATTCCATTTTTGTAGTGGTTGTAAACTTTGGGTAGAAATATGAAACCAGTCGTATTATTGTAATAGTTCAAAGACATTTAATGTTAGCTCTAAGTTGTTTTATATTATGATTTGAACATCTACTTGTCGATTTTTCTCCATGTCTATTTTTAGGAAAGTAAGCCTGCTTTAATTTGATCGCAAGACGACTGATGTTAAAATGACCAGAAATGACCTTTAAAATCGTGATTTAATGTTTCGAAAATGATTCGCACTTTTTTATGTGCTAATAATAGTTTAGAAGTAAGTATTTTATTAAACAATTACATGGAGATACAGTAACAATTCCTTCTTTTATTTTCAAAAATCGATAAAACGCAAATAGAAGGTAATAATTTAAACAGATTTGCTTATTACATCGGCCTACATGCTTAGTACTCCTACAAACATACGTCATTGCATTCTGACAACAGAAAACTTCCATTGTGTCAAACTGTTAGCAAGTTGGATATTATTTCTATGACGTAAGAGATCGTGTTACCTTATGATAAATGATAAAGAGGTAGGAGTATATCTCGTTTATTTTCAATTCATTTCAAGCCGTGTATTAATGGAAAACAAAATCCACGTTTTTAATCTTGAAAAACAACACGAAGAGCATGTTAAACTGAAAAATTAAGTGCTTCTCTCTATTGAGTTTGTTGATATTTCAATATCCGTATAGATCTATATTCCAATTACGAAATTTTTTGTTCATGTATACATGATACAATATAAATCAGAACTTTGATTTGATATTCAGTTTGGATAAAGAATAAATTATAACCAAAACAACCGTAGGGCTTTTATGCATCGTTCGTCATTGAACGTGTATTCAAAAGGAACTAAACTAAAAGAAAACTCTACTGATGATTTCACTAATTAGTCTTGAGGTTTGATCCAGGTTTGTTCCATACACCAGTAAAGGTGTGTTTGTGTAGACACGGTGATGTGTTTGATAAACAAGAGGGCACACACTTGCAGCGTATAGCAAAAAATCAAAAAGGCATAACCGGAAGTGTAAGACAAACAAGGGGGCATATACCTGAGGTATATGGCAGACAAGAGGGCATACTTAAAGTGTGTGTTAAATGAGGGGGACATACACATACAAACAAGAGGTAATACACCAGAAGTGCATGACAGACAAGGGGACATTAACCGGCAGTGTATGATAAACTAGACAACGAAAGATTATGACAAATAAGACGTGTTTTGCAAATGAGAGGGCGCACAATTGTCTTTTGTTGTAGATATGGCTTTAGCATACAGGAGAGCATGCACTTTGGCGCCGGTGTAGATAAGGCTTTGATACTATTGTAAGTTGTAACTGAAATGCAATGTATAGACGAATGTTATTAATTTACACTCGATTCGAGTCTTCCCTTCTGGTACTAATTATTAATAATCCTCGATTATACTTGGAATCCAAACCGATAAGTTTACAACATTTTACGGGCATTTGTAATTGTTAAGAAGACTGTTAATTCTCCATGGTGGTCGATCACTTCAATAGTCGACTCGGTCAAAAGGTTAGCTTAAATCAAAGTGAATGGAGTTTTACATCACATTGTTTGAACCGTTTTGTGCTAAATTCGACTCGAAATCTCTGTAAAGTACAAGAGTAGCAGTTTCCATCAATTTCACAATTTTGATATCCTGCACGAATGTCCCATCTTCACTGATGCAATATTACAACCAATTTGTGTGTTCGTGAAGCAAGTGTGGTATATGCATTTAAGCTAGCAAGGCGTGTAATACTCACGCTAATCGCTGTGCGTTTTAATGCGTTTTTGTGTAGAACAGATACCTGCTTAGTATGGAATAATTAGATTATAAATATTATTGACAGCTCAGTAATATACTATCTAAGAGCCACTTTGTGAAAGTGTTGAAGACTCTAAAAGCTTCCGCCTGAAAAATAGCGGGAATATAAAGGCGGGAAAACAAGTCAGCAGAAGTAAGACAATAACGTGACAGAAGGCGGCAATTAGATGGGAGAATACCCAGTGGACTAATTTCAGTGGCCAATTTCTTGAGTAGTATGTTGAGCTGGAGTATTAACTTTTACTTATCAATTATTTACACGAAACGTCTTCAATTATCTCTACATCATCCCTCAATCATTTCTCTTCAACATAAAAACACTCTTATAATCTTGGATTTTATTCATCAAAGTTTTAATAAATCATAGTTTTATACCTCATAGTTTTTTATACATCATAGTTTTTATACGTCATAATTTTTATACGTCATAATTTTATACCTCATAGTTTTATACCTCATAGTTTTTATACCTCATAGTTTTTATACGTCATAATTTTATACCTCATAGTTTTTATACGTCATAATTTTATACCTCATAGTTTTTATACGTCATAGTTTTTATACTTCATAGTTTTTATACCTCATAGTTTTATACGTCTTAGTTTTTATACTTCAGAATTTTTATACATCATAGTTTTATACCTCATAGTTTTTATACATCATAGTTTTATACCTCATAGTTTTATACATCATAGTTTTTATACATCATAGATTTTATACTTCATAGTTTTTATACATCATAGTTTTATACCTCATAGTTTTTATACATCATAGTTTTTATACATCATACATTTCATACGTCATAGTTTTATAACTCATAGTTTTTATACGTCATAATTTTTATATCTCATAGTTTTATACTTCATAGTTTTTATACATCATAATTTTTATACCTCATAGTTTATATACGTCATAGTTTTTATACATCATAATTTTTATACGTCATAGTTTTTATACGTCTTAGGTTTTAACGTCATAGTTTTTATACTTCATAGTTTTACAAGTCATAGTTTTTATATGTCACAGTTTTTATACGCCATAGATTTCATACATCATAGTTTTATACCTCATAGTTTTTATACGTCATATTTTTTATATATCATAATTTTTATACGTCATAGTTTTTATACATCATAGTTTTTATACATCATAGTTTTTATACATCATAGTTTTATACATCATAGTTTTTATACATCATAGTTTTTATACATCATATA
>NW_008706746.1:7404309-7535306 GCF_000327385.1 Lottia gigantea
AGTTTTTATACATCATAGTTTTTATACATCATAGTTTTTATACATCATAGATTTCATACGTCATAGTTTTATAACTCATAGTTTTTATACGTCATAATTTTTATATCTCATACGTCTTAGTTTTTATACTTCAGAATTTTTATATGTCATAGTTTTTATATCAAAGTTTTTATACATCATAATTTTTATACGTCATAGTTTTTATACGTCATAGTTTTTATACATCATAGTTTTTATACTTCATAGATTTCATACATCATAATTTTATACCTCATAGTTTTTATACGTCATAGTTTTTATACATCATAATGTTTATACGTCATAGTTTTTTTACGTCTTAGTTTTTATACTTCAGAATTTTTATACGTCATAGTTTTTATACGTCATAGTTTTTATACCTCATAGTTTTATACCTCATAGTTTTTATACGTCATAGTTTTATACGTCATAGTTTTTATACTTCATAGATTTCTTTCATCATAATTTTATACCTCATAGTTTTTATACGTCATAGTTTTTATACATCATAATTTTTATACGTCATAGTTTTTATACGTCTTAGTTTCTAACGTCATAGTTTTTATACATCATAGTTAAATAAGTCATAGTTAAATCTGTCATAGTTTTTTTTTAAAACATCATGGTTTTTACGACCAAAAGAAAGGAACTTTCATCTAAATATGTTTTTGTTCATTAATGTTTTTCTATCATTTTTCACACAGTGCCTGGTATTCCTGTGATTCTTAGAGAGAAAGGAAAACAGGATACGACGTAGGCCTACGGTTCCAAAAGGCATTTACTATCCATTCACATCAAAAGAGGCAGCGATTGAAAATGAACTTTTCAAACAGATAGAAAAGAGTTTTTATGACATCTTTTCAATTGCACTTTATTGACATCATCAATCTCGTATCAAGAATACGCTGTACACTGTACAACAAATACGATTATAAATGAACTTTTCCTATATACTTTACAAATACTTTTCAGTTTATTCATACGAATGATGAAACGATATGAAATGATATGAAATGATATGAAACGATATGAAATGATATGAAATGATATGAAATGATATGAAATATGACATGAAGATTTGAAATGAAATGAAGATATGAAATGAAATGAAGATATGAAATGAAATGAAGATATGAAATGAAATGAAGATATGAAATGAAATGAAAGATAAAATAGTATTAAATTTGAAATGAAGATATAAATGTCATGAAATGAAAATACGAAATGATATGAAATACGAAATGATATGAAATATGAAACGATATGAAATATATAAAATATATGAAATATATGAAATATATGAAATGATATGAAATATATGAAATATATGAAATACATGAAATATATGAAACGATATGAAATGTATGAAATATATGAAATATATGAAATGATATGAAATATATGAAATATATGAAATACATGAAATATATGAAACGATATGAAATATATGAAATATATGAAATATATGAAATACATGAAATATATGAAATATATGAAATATATGAAACGATATGAAATATATGAAATATATAAAATATATGAAATACATGAAATATATGAAATATATGAAATACATGAAATATATGAAATATATGAAATATATGAAACGATATGAAATATATGAAATACATGAAATATATGAAATGATATGAAATATATGAAATATATGAAATATATGAAATATATGAAATACATGAAATATATGAAATATATGAAATATATGAAATACATGAAATATATGAAATATATGAAATATATGAAATACATGAAATATATGAAATATATATATAAATGAATGAAAAATGAAGATATGAAATGAAATGAATGAAAAATGAAATGATATTAAATTTGAAATGAAGATATGAAATATCAAGAAATGAAAATACGAAATGATATGAAATACGAAATGATATGAAATACGAAATGATATGAAATACGAAATGATATGAAATACGAAATATATGAAATACGAAATGATATGAAATACGAAAGGATATGAAGTACGAACTGAAGATATGAATCGAAAGATGAAACGATATTGAATATGACATGATATGAAATATGACATGAAGATATGAAATGATTTGAAGATATGAAATATATGAAATGTAAACTGATAATGCAGTACGAAATGATATGAATGGTTTAGTCATCTTCAACCTGAGATGTGATAACTTACATATTGTAAAGTGTTGGTCATCTTGAAAATCCAAGATGGCTGCCAAAAAATTTTTTTTGATTCTGGAGCCATTGGAAATCTTAAATGCCAAGTCTTTACCTATACTTCCTGAAAGTGTTGTACTTTTGCCCGCCTAATAACACACTTTAAACTAAGGGGGCCACTAATACGGTCGATGGAATGTAAGCGAGGTTTAGAGTTAGATATAGGTTTATTTAGATTGCCTGAGTGATTTAAAAGTTCAAGAGAATTTAAGTGTTATCTAGGAGAGAAACCTTAATAATTCATAAACAATATCAATACTCTTGAAGATTAAGAAAATTATAGACAGTGTTTACCAGACATATTCTTAAAATACTTCAATATCAGCCTATAATAGTCTCATGTTGATTTACTGTTGCTGGTCGAGTCCTTAACCGTAAGTAAATCTAGCGGATTGAGCAACTCGTAGACATGAACCTTTCGGGGCCTCCGATTCGAGAACGCTCTTAACATATTTGTATTCTGCTCATTGATTTTATTAGTGATATCGAGCCATTCTCGTCACCATGCTTCTGGCCTCTATATCCGTTTCCAACAATTTACATAGGTATTATTGTCTATTTGCTAGATCTAGAATAAAATGCCCTTAAATGGCATTCTATTATAGTATGTTATTGAAGTGAAGCTGGGCATGTTTCGTCTCTCGGAACATCTCATGCCACTCTTCGACTGAGCTTATCAACTCTACATCCGTTTCGATCCAGATAGCTGATATTTTCCCTTTGAAACATCTATGATATAATGCCCTTAGATGACGTTATAAAATGGAATGCCATTGAAGCGAAACAGTCCACTGAACACCTGGTTCCACTCAGGGACTGAACCAGTCAACTCCTTATCCGTTTTGGTCCACATAGTTGATATTGTCTGCTTTGTAGCTAATATAATGTCTGGTCCATGATGGCATATCATTGAATTAGATTAGACGGTCGATTAATAAATCATGAAGGAAAAATAATACATCTTATCCATTATACTGAACTCAGAAATCTGAGAACTTTTCTGTCTCTATTAAATACTAATTATAGAACGAAATTCTGGATGATGTGTGTTTTTTTGAAAACTTTATCTTCTGGCTGCTGTATTTTGTCCAGACATGTTCATCATCATCATCAAGTCTCTTGAGGTGTTGGGGCTGCCAGAGACCCCCAAACGTCAACAGATTTCAGCACGTCTGAAATGAATTTTGAGCATTTAGATTTCACTTCAAAATAAGACACGGGTCTGAGAGGGGGGTAGCCAAATATATCGTCTAAATACGCGACTCTCTTTCTTTAGCAATGAGTTACTTATGTCCCTCTTTGCGATTTTAACTTTTATCAGTTAAAATACTATATATAATGATGTTCCAGGCCCTATTTTGATTATTCTTGCCAAATTGCAACACAATCGGATTATTTTTTCTGCTTTATGTCGATTTTTGAATTTGAGGAGAATAATCAGAATAGAGTCTAGAACATCATGTGGTATTTTAGTGGATAAAAAGTAAAAAATCGTAAAGAGGTACATAAGTGATGAAATAGGGGCCAAATTTCACTCTGTACGCCGTACGACTGATGTCAAAAAACATCTTTCTTTAAGGGATAAATGTGCCATTTAGGGTTGGGGGAGGGGGAATTTGAATCTTGAATACATGTAAAAAGTCTCCAGAAATACTAGAATTGTATGAAAATCGTATAATTCCTTCAAAAATATTTCGAACTATGAATTTCTTTTTATATTTCTATAGATGTATTTTCTATATACAGTGGTGTAACCCATTTTCGTGCATATAAGGATTCAACACCGAATTTCGTCAAAGTTAAAAAAAAATGAATTTTTTTTTATGTCTTAGATGTTTCCTCAGATATTTTCTACAAAATAATTAAGACTTGTTTGTTTCGATTTTCTTTCTGAATCCTTCACTTTGACCCATATTTCATGAGGAACCAACTTGACAACGGCGGCAGAATGCGTCACCTATTTTCGTGTACAATGTTTGATTTATAAATAAGTCTAGAAAAACACGTTGTATGGATACTGGGTGGTAAAATTAACTTCTCTTAGTATTTATCTTTAATATAAATCATTATAACTAGTGACAATTCCTTCAAAGAATCACGATTTAAAAAAACATAGTGACTGACAAAATAAGATACGTAGCGTGATTTATTGCTAAAAATCACTGAAACAACATAAGAATATGGCCCACTTTGTGTTCCATAAACATTTTCTGCTGTCAAGGAATCCGCTAGTTGATCACGTGACTTCATTCGTTGGACTACATTCTAGCAGACGACATTTGGAATTCCGATTACCACTGGGGATTATAAGGAAATTCGGCCGATAAAAAATGGTGACGTTTGGTAATAACTAAAATCCGCCATTTTGTATTTGTTTTGTCAAAGTATACATTAATACATTTTACCTTGCTTGAAACTACTGGATTCGTTCTACTAACTGATATTGTAGAGAAAACCCATGTTTATCGAAACAAGCAAATGCGGAGGTCACGCGAGGTCGCACATGTTTATTATTTATCTTTTCCGGAAATGCACGAAATTAGGATACTTGACAGTATGGCAGTATTTCAAGTGCGAATAATTCTTAACACACAGGGATTTGAAGGCTCAAATTTCAAATTCGATTATCTTAGTTCAAAAAAAAGTTCCGTTTCTGAGACTAAAGTATGATTGGGCAAAAATGGCGCATCTGTCGCTTTAAACTTAACCGTAACCCAAGAGAATGATAATATATCATTGTAAGAAAAGACAGGGAACACATTTCACAAAGATGGTTAATTATAGAGTCTAATTTTGAATACTGACAACTTAATTTAATTTCAATATCTATCCCAGTGGATTGTCTTCCTTGGTTCCAATAATTTGCCAGACTCTGTTATTTGGTGCCTGTAAAATGTATACTTTACTATATCCACCAATATACAACATGCCATCTTAGAATGTCAAATCAATATATACACTGTACGTTTTGTATGAATTTACCAGGATCTTAGTCTGGAGTCATCTTGCCAGATATGCCAAAATCGACCACCTTCAGTAAGCAGCAATTTTTTAAACATTCCCCTTACTCGATACATGTTTGACAATGCTATTTTTATTACAGAATGTATATGAACGTAAGAAACATAAATGAAATGAAGTTTGAAGTCTACTATAGTTTTGCATATTATTATGAACATGAAGGGGGACATGAACTATCTTCTCTTCAACATGTTTTAAATTATTTACTATTGCCATCGTTTCTTATATCTTATTAATGGAGGTATACTATATTCGTGATGTTTGAACCTCCCGATCAACATGCTTATACATACGAAGCGACCTTGTTCCAGTATCCAACAGAGTTCGTTGTGATTCGAGACAGTGGCAGCGCAAGATGGGGCACAGGGAGGCAATTGAAACATACACCCCCCCCCCCCCCCTCACATAGTTACCATAATTGTACCTCCACTTCATTTTTTTTTTTTTTTTTTAAATATGATCTTTATACGTCTTGTCCATAAACAAAAAATGTCATATCAGAATGCATTTTGAAACTCAACCCCGCCAGCAGTTGTCCCCACCCCCGTTAAGCCAGTTTTACCTATATTTGTACCCCAAGGCTCTGAGGGCTAGCGCCGCCACTGATTTGGGGGTTTGTGCAAGGACGAACTAGCAGTCATAAAATATCTTTTTGTTAATTGCTAAAATGTGTTAATGTATTTCTTTTATTCTATAATATTTTACACGTCGTTCTAACAGTGCAATTATTTTTTTCCAATTATTATGAATTGAAGAATGTCGTGAGGAAGAATAATAACATTTTCTAATCAAATTGTAGAAATGAAGAATGATCCACCAGATTCTCTTTAAAAACATTTATCATTAAACTATCCAACTGTTAAATATATTATTACTCTATAATGTTCCCTGAAACAGCAATCACGAATGTCTGGAATGCCTGCAAATGATTATAAACCTTCTCAGTGGGTTTCTCTAGGTGGAGGGGCCAAGTAGGTACCGCGGAATTGTTAACATAGGGCTATTGTTATCAACATCCCGAGAAGGTAACATTAGAATTTAAAACATTTGGACGAGACAGAATAGTCTTGCTTTTATGGATTTCTCTAGTTGGATGACAAGTCAATAGCAATTGGAGTCAGAGAGTGGAGGCATGATCTGTCTTGTCACGTGATGTTATGTGGTTAAAAGTAGGTTTCTTATCTATAGAACCAGAAAGAAACACAGTATTTCAATTAGTTTATAGTAATATGTGGTCAGTTGACAGATGGTACTATCTTGACTCTAGATATGTCAATTTTTTATCAGTGTCAGCTTCTGGTAGACTTCAGCAGCACAAGCCTCTTGAAACTGGGGTACAAGCAGTGAGAGTTGGAGTTGGAAATTCCAAATGTGGAAGTTTTGAGGAAGCCTTGGAATTGTTCTCCCCAAGAAAATACAAATGATTTGGTGCATTTTTACAGATATTTTAAACAAAATCATGAAAAAAAGTCATAATTTGAATTTATTTTTCAGAAATATAGTAGGGGTACAATTTCTGGAATGTGGGGCAGGTGGGAGGCTTCACTAATTTGCTTTTATTTAAATGCGCATCGCATTATCAACCTTAATGAAAGAGAAATTACTTTGATTTCTGAGCTATCAACACGCATCTTTAGTACAGAGAGGTCAGATTCGATTAGTCTAGATCTAATATCTTCTTATTAAAGGTCACGTTTATAGCTAGCTAGAAATAAAACAGACTGAACCATACATGCCATTTCTTATGTCGTCAACAACTTTCAAATGTGGATAATGTGGTTTTGGGAAATTTGATCAGCGGTCACAAGATAGATTGATCACAAGATATATTGGCCACATTTAGGATTGTTCATCGACGAATTGTTCATAGTAAGTTGGTCACAATTATTTGGTCAAAATATATTATGGTTGTATGTAGGTTTGTTCACAGTAAATTGGTCAAAGTTATTTAGTCACAGGATATATGGGTCATATAGGATTGTTCACTTGCAAATTGTTCACAGTAAATTGGTCAAAGTTATTTGGTCACAGGATATATGGGTCACATAGGATTGTTCGCTTGCAAATTCTTCACAGTAAATTGGTCACAGTTATTTGGTCACAAGATATTTGGTCACAGTTATATGATCACAGATCACAATAAAACGGATGAAACGGATTGTGAACCTGTTCTACTACTCCTACAAAGAGTGGAAAATTTGATTACTATTTTTATGTGATTTTTAGATAAAAACGACTTTTGTGTTATTGAGTGACATGTGATAAATTAATAGGCACTTGATAGATGATTTCATGAAATTAACAAAATGTCATCTCAATAACAGCGAAAACGACATAATTATAAAGTTGAAGTAGATTTCTTATCAATTACTAACTTTGTAATTTTCAGGAATTATATTTGATTAGAAAATAATATAGAATTTGAACGTAAATGAATTTGTCGTGACAATCGTCTTCTATATTGTTTTATCATTTGTAACTGCAAGTAGCTTTTTCAGTTAAGAATTCTATGTAAAACTTCGTCTAATGCAATAATCATATCTGCGGCAGTCTGTATGGTTAGCCAAAATTACTGATGACGAACATCGGCGTTTCTACGGGAGGCTAACTATAGCCCGGCTTTGCCCCCCTCCCTCCCCCCCCCCCCTCTTACCATTAAGCATGGGGACATACTTGTGAGCCCCCTTGACAATTCTATCGCCCCTTCTTGGCCCACACGTTAATTGGTTCATAGATTTGACACTAATGTATTATTATTTAGGCAAGACGTTCTGAACCTACTCGAACACAATAGATCTTACTTTTCAACTGGGATTTTCACCACTTTCGGAGAGTTTACATATAATTTTGGTCGCTTTAATTACATATGTTGGTAATAGATTTTAAAACAAGAAATCTCATAGTTTTTCTTCGTGGCTAAGTTACTGGTTACCTCAATTTCAGTTGGTGGCAATTTTCTATAAAGACATTGATTTGAAAGAAATGGTGTCATTATCATCTGTGACAAGAACTTTAAAAAGTGGAGAGTTCACATATCTGACAAACTTATTAAATAAGTCAGTAACAGATTTTCAAACTAGAAAATATTGAAGTTTTTCGCCTTGGTACAATTAATAATATACAGTCAGTCGTAGTCAGATAGTGATATTTTCTATGAAGGCGTTGATTTGAAAGAAAACCGAGTCAATATCATCTGTAGCACGAACATTAATTAAAAACTGACTTATTAAAAAGATTAAAATGTTATCGTGAGACTAGACTTGATACTTTAAATTAATCAATATCAGTCACAACTTTCAACTAGATCTCAGACCATTACATGTATTACCAACCCAGGGGTGGTAAACTCGCCATGGTTTGGGGAACAGTTTAACAGTCACGACTTTCAACAAGACCTTAGATCATGATGTTCAAACAGGGGTACTATTTTAGTTTTAGGTTTTGATGAATATCATAACGGGCACCTGACTTTCAACAAGATCTTTGATCATTGTTTCTAAACTTTGGATACTGGTACCACATGTTCCTTTCCTGATCACTATTTCCAGCCCGGGAGAACATCATGATGAGTACCTGCGTTTCACAAAGATTGTAGATCAGTAGATCACTATTTTCCAACTCGTGGCACTCCCCTTTTTATGGGTGGACACCATAATGGGTATCTTCAAAACTTAAATTAATCACAATCAAGGTCCATTGCGTAAGGTCACTATTTTCAATCTGTGGTCAGATTCCATCTAAGATTATAGTCGAACACCACAATGGGTCCCCCAGTTTCAACAAGTCCGTAGATCACTGTTTCCTTGCCAGGGGTAAAAACTCTCTCTGGATCGCTGACATCGTACTGAAGCTTCACAGAAAATAATTAATAAGCTAGTCAGATTAGACTAGACTTAACACGGCAAGACGACAACAGACAGCACCCTTAACAAACCGTAGATCACCGTTTCCAAGTCTGTCGACACAAGACAGTATCAATAATTTTAGGTTTCCAGTCATCATCTTAACTCTGTCCACGGGAACTCGTCCATAGCAATGATTTCATTAAATTATTCACTTCTCTAATGACTCTCGCGAAAGGTATCAGGAGCTAGAATAAGACCATTTTATAGGTTTGAGTAAAAAGTGGTTGTAGAGGTACACTATACGGAATTCACCAAAGGACATAAATTTTTCATATGTTAAAAGCCATGGTTCACACTTTTCGGTGGTACATTTTGGGTGTAAATAGTCCACAGAAGTACTAAAACTGCACGAAAATCGCACAATCCCTTCAAATATAGGCCTACCTCAAACTAGGAATTTCAAGTTTCCTGAAAAGACGAGTAGCCATTATAATTTTCAAACACGGATAATCCTGGACACACATGGAGGTGTTTAACATTTTACGGTTTAGCGTAGTTGAAATTCCTGTTTCTGAGACTAAGGTACGGTTTGTCAAAGGGAGTTCGAACATGCATATGGCCTTGAAGGAAGGCACTCTTTACTACCCCCCCCCCCCTTCCCTCCTCTAAAATAAAGGATTTCTCTGTCGAAAGGTCAGGATATCGTTAACTTTGAGTTTTAATCTGTAAATTGAGAATGAAGTAGACTACATAGACCGTGTCAAATTTCATTATTAAAGTATCAATAGAATAAATAAAACAGTTTCACGATTTTATGGTTTTTCAAAAGGGAGTGGGTGTCGGCTGTCTAAAAAAAGGGATTGTGACTAAATTGTGTCTCCCGGTGTTCACCAATATATGTGTTTTTGTGAATATTATGTTTGATTTTCATATTATTATCAACAGTTGGAAATATAATCATAAGACAAAATTTAAATTTTTATCGATATTAGCTTCATTCCACTTTAAAAAACGTATTTTAAAATTATGAATTACATGAAATTTACGTTTAACTTTTTTTAGACCCACTAACAGAATGCTTTTAAAACATAAACTATAATTGACACAGAGTTAAAAGCCATTTATTATAGAGCACAAATAGGTTTCAGTCTTCCTGTTCCAAACCACTATAGAATGCATTAATTTTTTTTTTTTCATATCATACTGGAATGTAGTTTCTATTGCTTCAAAGTCTAGAACATATTCATTTATTATTGTTATATCAATAATTACAAAGAGCTGGAGTTCACTTTTTTAAAAAGCTTCGTATAAGGCAGTGAAATTTAAACAATCGAAATACCATGATCAGAACGAGTTTGGAAGAATGAAGGAGATCGAATAACTCACGCCACGCCATCCAGGACCGAGTCTCACCGCCATGTCATTCGACCCGACCAGATTTAACGAAGAATCAACAACCAAACCAACAACACAGATTCATCCAATTTGAACCAATCCAACTACCAACTACTACGACTACCAACAATTACCTAGTTTGCGATATCAGCATCCGCTGGAACGTTAACTTGTCGTCTACCTACCTACCTACAATCGAAAGCCCCGTTTTCATACGAGATGGATTGTCTGTACTCATATACCATTCTCGAGTTCATGCACGTTGGCATATTTACAAAACAAAACGCAGAAATGGCTATACAAGAGTTTTGATTGGTCGAATAGAAAACACGTGATATCTTTATAATAAATGAAGCAATGGTGAATGACAATAACATGCCAACACACGTTTCAAAACAATAAGTGTATAACTTTGCTCTCTTTTTAGTTTCATTTTCCAGCAATCAATTGCTGTTTCATGTGACAAAATCATTACTGTTCCTTCTAACTTACTGTAATTATAACTTTCTTAATATGTTTTGTCATTTGCGGTCAAATTATAATTTGACAAATATATTAGGACTATTTTTTGATTTTGTTCATTGAATAACAGTATCACAATCATTGTTTTAAACGTTATTTTAACTGTGCCACCAGTGCCTTCTGTTGAATAGTTACTCTACTAGACCTTATTGCATGCTATCGATGTGTGTGCCAGAGATAACGTTAAGTCAATCAGCCGGTTGGCTTCCGATGCAGATATACACAATCATATTATATATTTCATATAGTATCAACATCAGTCCAGCTAGAATTGGGAATCTGAGCATTGACTAAGGTTGAGATGACGTTGTCCAAGTGATAACTGTATTGTTCACAATTCACAATCTGAATAAGTTCTACTTGTCCAACTTCGATACGGAATCGGGCTGAGTATCAACGTGCTTTTTAGGCTTCTGTTTTAATATTTCTACATATCTCTACACTTGATGTATTGAGCACTATTTTAACAATGGTATTTCTATATCACTCTACAATTCATGTATTAAGCACTATTTTAACAGTAGTATTTCTATATCACTCTACAATTGATGTATAGAGTACTATTTTAACAGTGGTATTTCTATATCACTCTACAATTGATGTAATGAACACTATTTTAACAGTGGTATTTCTATATCTCTACAATTGATGTATTGCGCACTATTTTAACAGTGGTATTTCTATATCACTCTACAATTGATGTATTGAGCACTATTATAACAGTGGTATTTCTATATCACTCTACAATTCATGTATTGAGCACTATTTTAACAGTGATATTTCTATATCACTCTACAATTGATGTATTGAACACTATTTTAACAGTTGTAATTCTATATCGCTATACAATTGATGTATTGGGCACTATTTTGACAGTGGTATTTCTATATCGCTCTACAATTGATGTATTGAGCACTATTTTAACAGTGGTATTTCTATATCGCTCTACAATTCATGTATTGAGCACTATTTTAACAGTGATATTTCTATATCACTCTACAATTGATGTATTGAGCACTATTTTAACAGTGGTATTTCTATATCACTCTACAATTCATGTATTGAGCACTATTTTAACAGTGGTAATTCTATATCGCTATACAATTGATGCATTGGGCACTATTTTGACAGTGGAATTTCTATATCACTCTACAATTCATGTATTGAGCACTTTTTTAACAGTGGTATTTCTATATCACTCTACAATTCATGTATTGAGCACACTTAACAGTGAAAATATTTCATTATTGTTTTTCACAATATACGCTAATTTGAGTTTATCTCAAACGGAAGCCAGTCAGTAAATAAATGTAATATGGCGATCACGTATTCAAGCTTGACCATATGTCACTTCAACTTACTTGTCTTGAGTTGTATTGTTCTACTGATCATCCTCTACTGTCATTATCTGTCGTGTGGATCTTGTCTGTCAGAGTATGTTTTACCCATGTACTCCCTGAATACAATCATGTCGGAATCGCAATATTTCGGTTGTACGTTTATTTACTACTTGATAGCTTTGACAGTTCATTCAACTAACCCCAATTACCTTCTGATCCATTAAAATAGATTCCATTAAAATAGGTTCTAGAAGTAATTTTTACGCTTGAAACTTCACAAACCCAGCGTGTCTTTCGGCCATGGTTATTCTCTAGGATGACAAATGGCGATCTCTCTGATATTTTTCTTTTTGATTGTGCTATTGAAGACATACGGCATACACCGTGGGATATTTCGCATTGACAGGGTTCTCGGTTTATGTTATATTGCGAACAAAAAGGCGCTTTTTATATTGACTGTCCCTCCGAATTACATCACTGACAGAGAGAACCATGTTGATAAAACTGAACGTTTTACCAATGAACCACCATAGCTCCCATGTCGACCTCGGTACGACAACATTGACTTTGAACAAATATTGACTCATATTTTCTGCAAATTTTAATGCAAGGCTTATGATCTTTAAGAATTAAAAACCAACTTTTCAATAATCAATGAAATTTCAGGGATTTCTTTGACGTATATTTCCGACCAGGTCGGAAGACTTACTTGAAAAATTGTATCGCCGTTCGTTTGGCAATTAAACCGAGGTGATCGACAGGCTACCCTAGTGAAAACAATTATTCATTATTTATGCGAAATATATTATAAAAACTTGATCTTCTTGTACTCTTGTGATTATATTACGCAGAAAGACACCAATCAATTTCCCTATACAGTTGGTCTTGGTACACTTGACTTCCTACATTAGTTAATAACAACCTGAATATCAGGTGGTCCAAATTGAGTTGGGTGTTGAAATCTGAAAAACAAAAGCGAGGGCTTGAATTACAACATTAATTGACTATGGTGTGGTAGTTTTAACAAAGAGTTGTCAAGCTTACGCTTTATTTTCGTGATTAACATCAATTGAATGAACACGCTTGTGACACAATATTCACGAAATGTCGTGACAGGCACAAGATGTGGTTTATCAAGTGTAATCAATAATTGTTAGATGAACAACCCCTACTGACCCCTCTGAAACTAGTAGGTGATAATTGCAGTATCAGAAAATGAGTAGGGATTAATTTGTTTATTGCACGTACTGTATAATTAGAAGATAATTGCGAGTTCAGATCAAGGGATAATTTGCTTAAACAAAGACCATAATTAGCCTCTTAAATTTTGATTATTACGGATCAGTACAGCGACATCGATTGGCGTGACACTGACTAGGGTAAGTTTGAAAAGACGTAGGTTGAAGAAGTGATGTGGGGGAGGGGGTGGTATTAGCTTGAGCCATAATGAAGTTCTATATTTGCATCCACCATGTACGTTGCACATTTTATATCATATTTCAGCGTAATGGAATAACACAAATTGCAGAGACGACTCCCCATTCAGGATCCCAAATTTCAGTCATTTTCGTATCAGTACATAGATTTAAATTACTTTGACTGACAAAATAAAGTAACATAATCCCTATAAAATGATTCATTTTCACTTAAGTTTATCAAGTTTGGATAAGGGCTGTGATCCTAACTCTGGTATCATATCTAATACAACTCGTACATCTAATTTATAAAGAGAGACCTTATTTATATTGGAAAAATACTTATCATTGAGAATTGACAGTGACATGGTAGAGAAGACTTGGAATATTGGCTGCCAACTTGTCAATCAGTAACTAGTTATATTGGATTCGCTTTCCATTGTAATCAAACACTCGTCGTAGACTTCACGACATTTTCATCATGCTGATAAATTCAGCTATAATAGAGCAGGTGGTTTCTGTCGGGGTATAAATTAGTCGTTAGAACAGTAATGTCGGTTTGTACATTAGCTAGCATATGTTAAAAACAACAATCCATGAACCCTGAAACTTGAACAATGTTATTAACATGGTATAACGTACCTGAATTTCATTGCACATCAGAGGGATACAGGGGCAGGAATTGGGGGAAGGGGATGGGGCATTAGATAAATTCAAGTTTTAAAAATAAAATTCTTTCGGGAGAATCTTGTCAGGCGCTTAGTAGGAGCTTACACCTATGCGAATTGTCGCATTTTGAATCTCAACAACTACATTAAGTCATTCTGCCCCGTATTTTTAACTCCAGTCTCGGAAGGCTGGTGCCACCACTACGTAGCGTTTGAAAATGTACATTGTCAAATTAAAATAAAGTTAATTTAATGTAATTTAATTCAATAAAGCTTGAAGATTAATCATTAACTCAAATCATGTGGGCAATAAATCGTAGACGTAACCAATCCTTAGACAATTAAATCTAGGTAAGTCCAGTATAGAATTGGTTACAACAGTTCCAATAGAATTTACTATCAAAACAACGGAACAAGTAAAGCTATCCTACTTGGTATTACAGAAACAGGAGTGGTCAACTCTATAACGGTATTAAGTGCTGAAGGAATGGTTGCCGCTTCCAAATGTATTTATGTCCTTAAGAAGGAAATAATATTAATAGTAATAGTATCGCGCAAGTGAGAATTTATACCGCGGAAGAATAACTTCAAGTCGTAGTGGAGTAGTGACCATTTTGTTGTGACGGTCTCGTGGTCTTGATTTCTGATACAAGTAGCTACTGCTGCTGAGTCCAAGACAAAAATAAAAAAAATATATTAAAGAATTCAAACCTCAAACCTTTCAGATACCTAATAGTAAACACGACCGTTACCGTGTGACCCAGGGTACTGTATTGTTTGGCATGCTGTAAAGACACTTATTTTTCCGTTTTAGGATATTGAAAAAGTGTAAGAAAAGAAAATCCTTTCTAACAGATGGTTCTTGGCCAAGGCTCTTGGCAGTGATCTTTCCCGGGGTATAGCAGGACAGTACAGAAAAAAATGAGAAAAGATGACCTATTCGAGATTACTAGTCTTTCGCACACTGACTGGAATTGGAGCCCACGACCACAATTTCTTCAACGTAACCAAATGACGTATTGTAAGGTTTCCACCAGGTCTAACCGACTGTGCTACAGAACCCCTAGTCTGAATAAACCCCAGACTCCCGCTGAGAAATAGATATTTCTAGTGAAGTGTTATTGTGAGTAGGATGTAATGATTAAGATGTAAGACAATGAACTGTGAGAGATTTATCAGTATATCGATAAACTGATCAGGCTGTTTTTAAACCGTGTATCGGCAACGCTGCATTGTGGAATTCTAGAATAGCAGTTTATTAATAAAGTGGCTAATCTGAAATTCACATTGGATCTGTGGTTTTAGGACGTTCGAGTCCTTACGTAAGAGACAAATTTACAAATAGTGCGTGCCGGTACCGACAATAGAGTTAATAACGGCTGCACAAAAAGTCAATTAACAGCAACTTTCAACTACCAAACCAAAGTGCCAAAACATCCAATTGATCCAGGTAAGAGTACCATCTACCACGACTCTTACCTAGTTTTCATGATAGATGCATCTGTTGGAAGTATAGGGCATCTGGTTCCGTTTCAATATAGTCATCAGTTTTAATTCTCAGTGGATTTATATACTTGTATGTCCGCGAAGCTATATTTATTATTAGGCTACACTGGTTGTTGGATATACATGGTTTAAGAACTATTAACGTGTACATGTGATAATATAATTCTACTACACCTGATTCTGTAATGTGGTTTGTGATTAATAGTTTTGATAAACATAATATGTTTAACTAAATTATGTTTTACAAATTATGATTTATTGGTTGTTTATTACAATGATATATAAATCATGTCAAGTTCGTCGTAGTTCGTAGTTCCTTCGTCGTCATTTTATAAATTTTCAGTTATTGCGACTAATACGTGTTTGAATTGCATAAATTGCGACTTGTGTTTGAAATCATTATAATTTCAACTCGCTAACTCTTCCTTTCCCTTTCCCTCCACAGAAAATAATTTACGGAAAGAAAATTTTACAACCACATGATATTATATTCAAACTATTCCCAAAATGGAAGCTAAGCTGTGAAAACTGGCAATACTGACTGCCTTGCGTGCTAGCGTTCTAAGTGAATTAACAGACAAAGACGAAATTAATTTTATTGGGCCAATTTTCGATATCATATCCCCTTAAAACATATTCGGATAAAACCGACAAACAATCGTGAAAGGTGCCAACAACAGTTCACTCTGACGACGGGTTTATCGCAAAGGCACGTCAAAACTGTTGGCTTGTCATACAACAGCTGGAAGACGGAGGCCGAATGCCATAAACGAGGCAAGTAGGTTAGCAGTTGGCAAACCTAAGACACAAACACACTTGATTAATTTGAATGAGTTTTAAAAAACTGGTAATGAATACTGTCGTTTATTTTCTGCGTGTCGTAGATCTGTTGACACTATTGAACATTGGTGATTAGAATGTAGCGTCGTCATATCGACTGATTCTCTATATAACAGACCTACACAACTTTGGATTTTAGTTTACTATATAAGTTCGGTGAATGAGGCGACTTAACACGGATTAAATTTTCTAATTTCTATGATGGATGACTTTTAGATTTTGTGTTCTATTAAATACTGGATTGATCTTGTTTGATATTATAAGTGGATCCTGAATTTACAGCTGAATTTGAAAGTCTGCGAATTATGAAATATTTTATGTGTTGATTTTGTATATTTTAATTTGTAAACAGAATCCTATTTTTAATTTTGTGTTCGGGTAAATTGTGGTTTGAATTCTTATGAACTAGTAATTTCTATAGATCGTAACACTACACTTATGTGTTAGAAATTCTGCGAACTTGTATGTGTGGATTGAAATGGTTTGAAGTTCAAAAAAAGAAGAAATACTATTTCTTATTGGGAACTAATATAGCTGGTTTCCCTTCCAAACGCGAACCCCTGTAGAAAGTACAAATTTCAGGTTCATTATTGGCAATCAACGAGGATTATTGAATATTGGTACTGCCGAAAGCGAGATTATTGGCAGGAATAATTAAGGATTCGTCCGTGAAGTGGAATGAGATTAATTCCTGATCATCAATGTTGGGAGTTCTAATTAACAATAATACTGTCATAAAAGCAATTCTGTGTTCCGCAAGATGGAATCGATGAAGGACATCAAGGAATGGCTAATCAACAAATGTAAAATTCCAAACATCAACGTTCCGGATGATTACAATGTCGATCATAGTGCTCCATTCTGTACAGTAGTCACACCTAAAAATATTCCCGAATTCGTTATACCAAAATCTAACGAATCGTCTCGAAATCCTTCAATTTGTTCGCAAGATGATGATGGTAGAAGTCTGTCCAGTGGAAGCATTCATTGTTGTACACCAAGTCCCGGAGTATCACCGCGAGGTTCCATATCCTGCCTGGAAGTGCCTAGGAATAAAAGTCCAATACATTCTCGATCAGCCCCCGTTTCACCTCGGCATGAAGTGAGGAATGGGTACCATAACTTCAGCGTACACCATTCCTTATCAGATCTTCAGAATGATGAGAACAGAGACACTAACGCTGATCCGAACTCTACTGCTGCGGTCAGTTTGTCACATTTCAAAACGCAGACCAATTATGGATTTACTACACTAAAAGAATGTCCTCACACCCGACGAAGAGAGTCTTTATTAATATCCCAAAACAACCCTAAAAATGGGAAACACAAATATCCATCTTTGAATACCATTGATCTACGAAAGTGTTCTTTGAATGATGCTCAAAGTCTGTTTCCAAAACAAATGGCCCGGAAACGGTCAGGTGGAGAACCATCTCGAATGTTTGACAGACGCAATACGTTATCAGAGAAAGATTGTTATCGTAACAGTAAACGTTATTATAGAAGGAGATCGTCTGCGTTTACGCCAGGTGATTATCCGGATGATAGTGGTTCGGATACGAGTCCAGGAACGTACAGACGTTACCTGCCCACATTTGAGGTTCCCGTTAAACGCCATTCTTCGCCTTGCTGTTCACCAATTTCACCAGGCCCCGATTTGATAGGGGACATAACTCCTAAATCAAATTCGTTTTCAAGTATTACACCATCGTTAACAGCTAATATTGCTGAATTAGGCGAACTAAAATTCTCTTTCCAATTTTTTCCACATTCTAAAAAGCTTCGTGTCACTTTAATTAAAGCGGAAAATTTGCACGTGCATAATAAAGCGGATCATAATTTGAATATTTTTGCCAAACTGTACCTGATGCCTGGAAAAATACAGAAAAACGTATCGCAGTTTGTGAAGCAAACCAAGAATCCCCATTTTAATCAGGAATTCCATTTCGAGGGCTTTAGTAAAGATGAATTAGAGGCAATGATGTTGAGGATTAAGCTATTCGATAAAGGACAGAAGTTACAGTTTACCGAGTATATAGGCGAGGTGAACATTAACCTATCTAATTATGATTTGCTACAGGAAACCCGGATGTGGAAGGACCTTGAAACCAAGAGAGATAGTGAGGTAAGTGAGGGTTATCTTTCCTTTGATATTTTATAAGTAGTTATTTAAATGACGAAATGTCATGTTATAAGATTATATTACTAGTCAAGTTAATGTTGACATTTGAGTTCTAACGTTTGACCTATACAGATTTTACTATTGTTACCCGAAAACATCATAATCGGTGGTATTAAACAAAATTCTACGATTTCAACTCAATTAACGATTGTTAGCCAAGTGGAATTTATCAATGAAAATTCTCAAGTAAACATTATTAGTTCTGTAGGCGTCACGAAATATATACCAATTTGACAAACTTAAATATTCAATTTACATAATGGGCTGAAAAGGACGTCTAGTTTACAATTATTTCTAATTTGGTTCGAGGAAATTGGTGATAATTTTATAAACAACAATTTTCATATTAACACCAGAATTTCAATGTAATGTAATGTAAAGGAAAACTACCTCTTAGAATGGATTAAAATTTAAAAATCTCAAAATTGGTGAAAAAATCAGTTGGACTTAGCAGGTGCCATGGCTACAGAATAGAATTAGAATTATTACTTAGTTTTATGAATTTATTGCATTAAAGAGGGATTCTATTGTATAGTTTGGGCACCAGGTCCACTGATGAACTAAGACTCATTTTTGCCAAGTTTAAAATTTTCAATATTTTGGTTATCCTAAGAATGTATTAAGAACTCTTGCCGTAGTGACAAAGATAAAGTAAAAGTTTGGAGTTGGCTAACATTTAAGTCACCACAATCCCCGGTTCCCTCAACCCTAGGGATAAGTCTAGTATTCTTCTTTCAAAGGTAAAGCAAGTAACTAGACGATCTAATTAAAATTATATTACAATTTCTTTTCGTTATGATTTTCTTTTGTCGGTCTCTCGGATGCATTTAGAAAACATATAAATTATTTAACAAAGTCGTATCTCACTCGAGATAACAAAGTTCTTCTATAAAGACAAAAGACGAATCATTCACAACATTATTTTCTCTTTTGCATCTGTGCCTGGAGTAAAGTTTTAACTATAACTGATTACAATGCTAAATCGCCACATAACCCCAAAACCACCAGCCACCATTTACAGATAAAGCAAGACGACTATAGAACAAATCAAAGATCACACATGAAATAACAAAGTTTATTAAGACAAAAGGCGAGTCGTTGAAGACATTCCTTTCTCTCGTTGTTGAATTGTATCAGTACCTGTAATGAAGGTAGTACCATGCAAATTCACCACATCCCTACCCCCGCACCCCCCCCCCCCTCCTCTTACAGATAATGCAAGTTGGGTACCTCCAAGGACAAACATGTATGTATCAAAATCGAATCGAATCACACATGAAATATAAATATTCTTCTGAAGACAAAAGACGAATCATCCGTAACATTCTTATTACTTGTTGTTGAAGAAAATCTCTTTTGTTTAATCAATGTGCTTCAAATATTAATAATAGAGTAGACATTTCGCCATTTTGAAAGACACTTATTGATAATAACAAATAGAAAATGATATTGATCGCTATGTCACTATATCCTTCAAGGATCGTCATTTTATTTAACAGAGAAACATCTGTCAATTCGACCTTTATAAAAAAAAGACCATCATTCATGCTGTACATGTTTTGTATAATCGCAATAATGTCAAATTACTTCGTTCTATATATTACTTTCATTTTCTGTTCAAACGTTTCACATGCAACTGAGTTTGTCAACATTGTCGTCTCCATGGTAATCCATTGTAAAAAAAGAACGAGAGTTTGGTGAAAATCTGGTTAGCTTACAATGAAGACTTCATGCAGGTTTCAGGAAACAAAATGGACAATAAATTGCAATCTAATTAGATAAGATTGGTCAACTCGACACATCCCTTTCATTTCCTATATTACCTAATACCACTCTAAAAACTTGATTTAGTCTGAGCTCTTCACCTTGGTTTTGTATATCGCTGGAGTAATGTAAATTCTCCCAGAGTTTCCCACACGTAAGTAGCTCGTGGAAGGTGTTCTCCGGGAAACTGTCGGATAGTCTCTAAGAACTTTCGGTAGACATATTGCAAGGAACTTTTCTCTCATTTGATCTTTTTTTTTAGATAGAAACGTGGCCAGCAATTTTCTTCCATGTGGTAGAGAGATCTGCTAGAAACTGTCGAGAGACTGGTTTGTGTTTGTCGTGTTAAGAGTTCTCGCAATAAAAATTCCAAGTTTTATATATTTTGAAGGAATTTTGCGATTTTTTCAAATTTCTATTACTTCTGAAGACTGTTTTGATATATTCAACCCCCCAAAATGGCGCATCTGTCCCTTTAAGGAAGCCTGAGGGATGATGCTATTTAACTTTAAATGTATTGACATATACTGTACATGCAATTATATATTGTAAACGCTATCAATACCACAGATCTAGAGATAAATAACAGTAGTTGAGAAACTAGAATTCAACCAAAAACAAAAAGTATGTCCTCGATTTAATCTTGCCAACAGAATAGCATTCACAATCCCATTTTCATTTCTGTTGTTAAGTAGAAAAATACCTCTGAACTAATCCTAGTTATAAAAGTTGAATTGATTTATTTGTACAAAACCAAATCAGTTAAATTGTTCAATGGAATAAGATAATTCTGAGTAATTCCCTCTATATACTATTAAGAACATAGTTAAAGTTCATTGAACGGCAAGTTTAAACAGAAAGTTCATTTAGCAAAAGGTTTTGAGGTCATCACAAAATGAATTCACTTCGACAACTTTTACATGACACTGAGATGCCGAGAATCGCAATAGTAGTTTCACATCAGAGTCCGTTCAAGAGCATAGCCACTTCAAAATTAAACATGAATATATTGGCCACAGTAAGCTGTGCTGAGAACAATGTTTTCTATTTTCTGTGTTCAGATTGTTGGTACAATAGTATAGTTCCATTCATGTTTGTAATGGTAATTCGAGGGTATTGAACAATGACACAGGGTCGACTCTCGACAACACTAACCGTTGTACCAGAAATTATCTCGTCTAAAAACATCAAGGATACAGCTTATAATTGTGTGTTTTCAAAACGCAGTCCTTTCAAAATCTTAGCCACAACCCAGAAAAATCCAACATGGATGCTGGTAACAACAGAAAACCATATTGAGCACAATGCCTGTTTCATGTGTGCAGAAGTCAGAAGGCATGGTGCCATTGTTGTTTAGTGGTAGTTTGTTGTTATTGAACCCTTGCACGGGGTTGATTCTCGAAAGCACCAACTAAGGCATCAGAAATCATTTCGTTTATTATATGTTTATCGTGTTGATGTCTCAATTCTAAGAGAAAACTTCGTTATTTTTACTGTGAAAATCAGAGACACAACTTAAATTAAACGTGTGAAAATATTCCACTTTATATTCAAGAGGGTTCTGTGTCATTCAAGAGACTTTTATTGAATGTGACTTCGTTTTATTTTATTTCAAGCCATTTATTCAGTGCGTGGATTATTTACACTGGTTGTTATTTTCATCATTTGTATCTTGAAGGATTATGTAGGCTTGGGCGCTGGAAACTTTACATGACGTCGAACAAATAATGGTCGGTTGTGTAAGTATGGTCACTTCATATAGGTCATATTTCCTTAATTCAGTCGATCAAGCTGTAAATGTGTCAGGATCAAGGAATATCGGTAGAAAGGATCCTTGAACCTTGTAAAAATCGGTTGTTTCGTCTGTCGTATACGTCTGTAAATCTACAAAATCCTGAATCTGTAAACGATTTCTCCGAAAAGTTTGGGGATAGCAGGTATAAGAGTCACCTAAGGACACAACTGGAATCAGATTGTGGCTGCATTGCATCACGACCTCGTAAAATATAATTTATATAAAAAATAGTTCACAATGTGACGTTTGATATGAAAAAGAGGTACATCCGGTACATGTAAGTCTGCACTTTAATCAGATTGTGGTTGCTGCATCACATCACAAAATCGGAAAATATAATTAATGAAAAAGAAAGGCCTGCAACATGACGTTTGATGGAAAGAAAAGAAGTCTTATTAATACAGCGGTGATTAAATCCTGTTTCCCATCGTGACATGAGCTCTACCACGTTAATTGAAATCTATACCATTCACTACTCTTTATTCTGATTCTCAAGATTTTAGATGTATTTATATAGAAGTGTATTTCTGTATCTTAATAACCTTAAGGAAGCAGATATTTTACAAAACCTGAGGTATTACATCTTTCATCATGATCATCGTCATCGTCATCGCCATCGCCATCATCATCATCATCATCATCATCATCATCGTCATCGTCATCGTCATCATCATCATCATCATCATCACTATCATCATCAGATCTATGCTATTCATTGCATTGCTATAAATTTTGATGATTTGAGATATATTGTCATAGGAGTATATATCTGTATCTTTGATATATTGTAAAACTTGAAATAGATCTGCGTAATTTTTGCTCCGTCAACAGCAAGAGGTTGAAGTGACAGAATGAAGGGCTATTGTAAAATATAATAGAAACTTGTAATGCTTTAAAGGGACAGTTACAGCATTCTGGGTTGTTGATATTAGTCTTGAATATATGTAAATAGTCTTCAGAAGTACTAGAAATGAACAAAAATACTTCAACCTAGAAATTTTACTCACTATTTCTATATATGTCTTTCCTATATATCACAGAGTATCTTACAATGCGTCGTCAATTCAACATTCAAGCGCGGATAATGGATTTGAAGACTGAAAATATTGAGCTGTGAACACTATGACTAATTGGCTTAGGTAAACAATTCCCGTTTCTGAGACTAAAGTATGATTGGTTAAACTAAATGGCACCTATCCATTTAATACAAAAGGCCTCATGATTAAATCAATCATCGTCATCATCATCAAGCATCAACATATTTTCTTTAACTACCATAGTGTGTTCTTATAAGAATGAACAACCTCATGTGGCGGTACCGAGAATAGTGTCAACCTGGCTTTAAATGGTCAGACGAATGGGGACACAGAAGGGTCAAGGGGGCTAACAAACAATTATTTTCCAATGTAAAAAGACATGTGGAACTGTGTGTGTGGGGAAGCGGATTCTCGATCCTGGAATCCTCGTAGAAACGCCCATTCTATCTTAGCTTTGTGAATAACACGAATGACTGCACATCTGATATACTGAAGCCTTGGTGGTTAATCAATACCTTATTACATAATGAATCCTTGTAACTTCGGCAATATGAACATGTACAATGTGATTTATGGCTTTCCGTTATGACGGCAGTATTTAATTTGTAACCAATATTACTTTATCTTTAATTAACCTGAAAACACAATTCGTTAATCCTAGGACATTATTCTGTTTGAAACTCTATCAAGAAATCTATAAGCTTATCGATAGATTACACCACTTCATTTTTGTAATCAGATTGAAGGCTAAGCCTTTGGTCAATATTTGGTGAAAAATTCAATATACTGGGACGAGTATCAGCGTTTGTACTTTTTCTTTTCACTGACAGGGGTCAATAAAAACCAAAACGTCAGTTAGCTTTGATCCACAATCAATCTAATAAAAATGCGAAATTGGATTAGGTTCAATAAAAAAAAACAAATTCATCAAATATGAAAATAACGCTGTTTCTTTTCATTCAAGGGCACATTTTGATTTGTATTGTACATTTCCAGAATGTTATACATGTAAATGCAATGCCCTTGACAAGTAGTTTCAGCGAATTGGTGTTGACAACCTTTTTGTATTCCGGATGTCTTTAAAGGCCATATTCTCCATTTCGGGGTCGAATTTCATGGCTGCTTGATGAATTGAACACGAAATTGTCCCAAAAAGGTTTAAAATTATTGATTCTTGAATGAGTGTGCCTGTGCCATTTCCTCTTATAAACAGATAAATTACTACCCATAGTTACCTTGTCAGCTATAAGATTGAAAAAGGTTATATTACTTACATAGTTACTGTGCCAGCTATAAGATTAAAGACTTTTCTATTAACCTGTTTTATTGAAATTCTTTATTACAATATTGTAATTCTAAAAGTTAGTAGTCCTTATGGAACAGGCCTTTAAAACCCTATTTCTAATGAAACAATATTAATAGTCCCTTTTGTAACATTATTCACTAATTATCTAACTCTAGAAATAATCAGTATCAAAAATTAAAGTTCTTTAATTAACCCATTTCAGTTGTCTCAAGATGTAATTTCTAAATTTATTAGTCCTTCTGGAAGGATGTTCTGTAGGAGGTTATTGGGGCCTACCTTCCTTAGTTAGACATATATTACGACAATAAGTCCCTATAGATACATTACTAACTTACAGCATAAGTTTATTGATTAAAAGCCTCAACAATTGAATGGTTCCAAACAGGTAATTAAAAACTTATACGTTATTAGGATATTGTTGACCATATTTCGTATATTAGTAATATATTACCAAAAATAAGTCCCTGTAGTTAGATTATTTACTTACATCATAAGTTCAGTCTTAACTTAAAACCATTCAATTGGAAATTCATGGTTCCCAAGTTGTAATTTAAAAACTAATGGTAATTATTTAGATGTTGTGGGCCCACCTCGCATAGATATATTACGACAGACAATCCCTGTAGATATATTTCTTACTTACAGCATAAGAATAATGATTAAAGTCCTCAACATTAAACCATTTAAATTGAATTTCATGATTCCAAAGATATATCTAAAAAGTATTAGTTATTAAGACGTGGGCACTACGTCGTATCGACGAAATATACAAGTCCCCATAGGTACATAACTTACTTACAACATAAGTTTATTGATCACTCTCCATAGCTAACGAGATAGTAATAATCCACAAAGTTCCATTACTAACTGGCAATTTAATGTTTCAAGATCTAAATATTCTTTTCATTTGTAATTTATGATCCCAAAGAAGTAATTGTAAGAATGAAATAAGCTTGAAAGACTGTATTTAAATAGTCATTAAGTCCCACTGTTCCATCGTAAACTGATAACTCTAGCAATTTCAAAATTAATGTCATTTTATACGTTAAAATCTCAAACGGACTTCGAAAAGAAAAACTCTAGCAAAAAAAAAACGAGCAACGTCATTATCCGAGAACAGCGCAAAAAGGCTACACCTTTTATTACCGACTAACGTGTATAGCCTATAGTACACCGCGTCAATACGAAGGGGTATCTTTACCAACAGGATCAACCCTGGAGCTTCATTAACGTCTATCCCCAAGAGCTAATTTAAATGTTTGCAGTCTGCATAAGTGATGTTTAATACCGAATATCTTTCCGTATGTAATATGTAATTAAAGGGGGATCTAGATCGTTTAAACTGAGGCAAGACTATATCAATAGGTATTTCAGTGTCTCCTGTACCCCTATACCATCATATTATTATAGTTTGTGCAGTCTTATTTCAATGCTGGTTAATGAGATCTTCGTCTACTTGCATTCCATTAGTCTTTTTATTATAATGATGAAATGTTTCGGAGTCCCAAGATAGTCTAGTAATGTACGTAGTTTAAAAGAAAGGATGTAAAGAGAATGCGTAACGAGAAAATCAAAGAGATGAATAAACGCTGTATTATCTCCCTTTGCTGTTTCAAACCTAATTTTTAAGTCTAAATAGGTTAGCAGTGTCATTCTTTCTTATATTCTTATATTATATGCTATAAGATTAAAGCTTACTTCAGTAATCGGGTATATATGTCACTGCTATCAAACAATCGAGACATCTTCTATCAAGCCATATTTCATGATAAATGGGGCAACGAAAATCACTCTGCTGAAGAATATAGATATATGCAATTTTCATAACATAAGCAAAATATGAGCACTCTGTATTGCGAAGTAGACTGGGACCTTTTCTAACAAAAATATACATTGGTGTAAGCTTTGAAGTTAATGTAAAATGTGACGTTCTAGCTGTTAATGTGGTTGAAAGTTAATATTCAGATATACTATTTTATATATTTTTGAAGGGATAAGGCGATTTTCGTACATTTCTAGTACTTCTGAGGACTATATTCAAGATTCAAATTAAAACCCCCCATACTCAAAATGGTACATCTGTCCTTTAAGGTTAAAATGGAATGTCGCTGCAGGCTATAGGCTTCTCCTAACAAAGAATTAAAAACCAACAACATAGACCTATAGTCAACACAGGTTTAAAAATGCCGATGCTCATACATCTATTTATTGTGTATGGAGATTTATGATACAAAATGTCAGAAGATATGATATATACTATATATATATAGTTATAAAATCAATAGTGATTAAGAAGCGAGGAAGGATAAAGTAAGGCCAGGAAATGATGTTGAGCTAGTATATTGTTAAATTGTCACCTTCATTATTTGATAACCAAGATGGCTTATTGATCTTTTAAATAAATTAGGTCGACATAGTCAAGATATTCTATCAACTTGATTAATATTTTGATCATCAGTTTTCATTTATTTTTCATCATCATGATTTTGACCATTGTAGTAGTGGCGGGTGTCGCCTAAAAAGCAGACCATACTTACCTTACTCTTTTCGGAACACCTGATGGTACTTCCTTTACTCCCGATGTTGCCATTCTTTGGACGACATTTTTTGATTGACAACATTGTCTTGCTAGTACGGATTTATTTCATTCATCATAATCATCATTGGGACGCCATCATCATCCTCGTCCTCATCATCATCACCACCACGATGACTTCATCATCATCACGGTGACGTCCTCATCATCATCATCACGATGACGTCATCATCATCATCATCATCTTGACGGTGACATCATCACGGTGACGTCATCATCATCATCATCATCTTGACGGTGACATCATCACGGTGACGTTATCATCATCATCATCATCTTGATTTGATATGTTAATTATAAGAAACATTTATGTGTTATATTTTATTGTTTATTTAGTTGTTCGTGAACTGATGTTGGGGACAAAAATGCAAAAGGGGTGATGTCATGTTGACAAATTCCAATATAAATCATGTGATGTATCTTCACTATTAATTTAGTGTGGTTTAGAACTGATTTAAGACAGGTTTTTGGCGTTTTCACTAACACATAAACAGCGCTTTTTATTTTAGAGTTGTATTGTTAATTTTGGTTATATTAATTAAGAAAATTCTATTTTAGTTTTTGCACGTAATTTTATTTTAATTACATTATTAAACAGTCTGGGATTTGAATAAAATAGAAACATTAAAGGAAAAGTAATGATTAAGAGAAAAAATTTAAAAAATGTTTCTGTAAAAAATCGCCATTAATCGATATCATGTATTATGTAGCTAACAATTGGCTTAGTGAGTGAGACATTGTTAAAATAAACACACTTACAACTCGGGTCCATTAAAATCATGTTTATTAGCATGTTTCAAGCCATTATTCATTGTTAACTTAAGTCCAACTCAGAAATAAAATTTTATTTTTCCTGTAAAACAAGAATCGTTTAAGGAATAGAAAAAATACTACACTGCATTGCGAATTGAAGTTTTACAGTCCATCAAAAGCCAAGAAATACTGGAACTGTACGAAAATCAAGCAATCTCCCTCAAATAGACCTCACACTTCCTATTTATATACATTGCTAAGGAAAAGACGAGTCGTCATTTTAACTTTTAAACGAGGATAATTCTGAACATATTGATTTGAAGGCTCGGATTTTGACAATGAGCTGTGAACAATTTTACTGATTAGCTTAGCTACAAGTAGCTCAAGAGAAATTACATGTAAATTAGATAAACATTTAAATAGCCACCAGAAAGACAAATTAAACGTTAGATTTAAATGTAAATAGGTTATAATCTGGTTATAGTGATATGATTTTCAGTTTAGATTTTAGCAATCATGGGAGCGGTTTAAGTTCTATTTTGCTATACACAAAGGTGTACAATGTAAATGGGAGGTTAGATTAGTTGGAACTATAGAGGGAAGGGATGTGCCAATTGTCTTTAGACAAACACACACAGACACAAAAAATAAACTGATATATATGGCACATTTTTCATCAATAAAGTCGATGCAATTTTCGCTTCACCTCATGAATGGAATAAACTGCCCCATTCCCTTCAAACAAAGTTGCTCTATCCCAATCTTCAAAAATAATCTAAAAACATACTATTTTAATAAGGCTTTTAATCAGTGATTTAACTTTTAACCTTTGCTTTAATTTGAAAATGTACGCCACTGAGCAGTTTTACTGAATGTACCTGCTATACAAGACGGATTATTATTATTATAATTCAATTAAGTGTTGTTTGTTGTAGCTCGTGCTGAGGCTAAATGGTCAGTAATTATATGATGAGAAAACTACCCTCACTCTATACTTTTACAGAGTAAAACGTGCCATAAAAAATTGTTATACCACAATAAAGTACATCCCATTCGCTTATACGACAAGATCAAATGAATTTTTCGATATCACGTTTTTAGATTGTACAGTGTACGCGGTGTCTTCATGAGAAATTGTACACAAGTTATATTCTATAAAAAAATACCGAGAAAATATTGCGCAGATGCCGCTAGCATAAGGCCATCAGTCCATGTTACCATATCTACTTTGTAAACGAGCTGTCTATAACATCTGATTTTGACTCTTGATTGACGAATATAATTCGCATATTGATTATTTCTTCTAACAACAAAAATATAATGTATTCACATTCTATGCATTTCAGGACCTGGGTCATTTACATGTGATGTTGACCTATGAACCCCGAGGTGAAAGGTTAACCGTGATGGTAGTGGAGGCTACTGGTTTACCCCAACATAATATTACCGGACCCCCAGGTAATTTATATTCTATTATTATATTCCGGTCTTTTAAAGGTAAAAAAAAAGTCCACAAAATAACAATTTGGCAATACATTGATAGCATCTAATGAACTTATCTTATGAGAAAGTATATTAATCAAAAATGAGAAAGTATTTCATTCTGAAAATGGTATCAGGTGTCTAGAAGCGAAAGCATACCGTATGGCTCTACTAATATTCAATGAATTTTTGCCGACGAGATCATTTATGGCATATTATTGTAAATCGAATTCATCATTCTGGTAAATAAAGATGTATTATCTATATCTTTATAAGGGTATATCAATGCGTGGGTATCGTTGCATGACGTTTCTCATCTTTAGTGACACCATCAGGAGTAGACAAGCAACCTCGCTTCATTTCCCTCTTGTTATATTTTAGATCCTTATGTTCGAGTGGAAGTTATCCAGACAGGACGTGGTGTGGACAGAAAACAAACCAGAACACGAAAAAACACGACTCATCCAGTGTTTAAAGAGACATTCACTTTTACAATTTCCACACATCCAGAGGATTTAAGATACACCACTTTAAAACTAACTGTTTTTGATCACGATAGGATAAGGAATGATGACGTCATTGGTGAAGTGCGTATCGGATACGGAGCTACGGAGGAAAGTGGATCGGAACATTGGACTCGTGTCACTAGAGATCTAGAGCGCGAGACCAGTCGATGGCATTATATCATTGATCCGACCAACACTGTTTAATCAGTTTCTACAATGGTATTTTGACGTCTTTCTTCTTAAGATATTAAATTGGATGACATTTTGGTCAAACTATAATAATTGTGCACTTCCTCGTATACAACTATTCTTAAAATCACGTTTAGTGAACATTTACTCGAAGAAGATATTCTGTATTCTAACCAATGACATCCAATCGAAGAGATTCAGAGCAATTCCTGAAAGCGTTTGTTTGACCTCAAGGAGTTCAAAACCCCAACATCTTGCATGCCAGTACATGTATCTGACTCACGAGCCCATGTTCGCCTCTGATTCTAAGATTTGACATAATTTGTGATAAAGTTGCTATCTTCATCACCACCTGATTGGTTTATATTTAATGCATTTACACAGAACACGCGTTTGTTTGGAACTCAGTGTCGTACGTTGTCACACTGCAAATTCCAGCGATTAAAAGAATCGGAAATAGTGCAGAATTTCTAGTTTTTATCAGATAGCATGTTAACAATAGAGTATGCTGTGCACATATTTAATTTGTGAAATATCCCATAGAAGTGGACTTTTTCCATTTATACCACTATAAGGTATATAATTATATAATACACTTGGTGGTCAGATTTTGCCTTTAAATTAGATTTTCTTACTTTACATGTAAATAATAAACAATTATGTTAACATTTAAACTGTAGTTATGTTTAATGAAACGATCTGAAATCGCCTCATAATGCAGACAACGGATACTACTTGACAAGATCCCCATTTGTCAAACGTTAGAAGTAGCTCGGCCTGAAATAGGTGTCTGAATATCGCTTGTCAAAGACAAAGATTGATATAGTCCAGTTGTATGAATGTCACTTGTCAAATTTCAGTAAAGACAGTCTGGAATAGTCCTGGAATGGAATCTGATCTATTTGTCGTAGCGGAATGCATAACGGCAGAGACAAGACTTTGTTCTGTTAAATTTCGATCATTCAAGAATCCATACTAAGACCCCCTGGTTAGCTATTGACCTTCCATAGCCACTAGACTCAGAAATGACAAATGAAAATACAATCCAGCTAATAATAATATTTGATGCGATAATGAAACATTATGAGTCTAGTAATACTTAGACAGACTAATAAAGGTATAATAGTCTTATATCGTATTATATTTTATACCTATTTCAATTTATCATAATACTTATACTTCACTCACGAGTTTCTATCCAGCCTTCGGAAGAAATATTTAATCAGGAATCAATTTAAGCGATTCAAAGTGACTCCAATATTTCCTCTGATTAGCCAAAATTAAATTTATCACGACTATCTGCAAATCAAATCAAATTGTATATTCGAAGGTTTTACTAGTATATTTTAAATTGTTACATAAGTTTTAAGAAATTGAACCTGATTAGCCAAAACTAAAATTTGGTGTGATAAATTGCTAATGAAATTTTTCAATCCAAATTGAATCCTCAATTCAATGCACCATTTCTCAATTTGCGCGCCACTTAACGTTTTTCAACCTTAGGCCAATAAGAAAAAATACATACAATTGCTTATCATTTATATTCTAATGGAATTCTAAATTTGTAGTGATGGTTTGCTAGAAAGAGAGATATAGACAATCATCGGTCATGGTTGTGTGGATACATTATTATCGCCCGTCATAAAAAAAACTATTATATAATTAATTCACAGTACAAAATAACTTCAGCAGACCCAATTGATCAAAATATACTCCACATTCCATCTATGTCACTTATATATTATAGAAAGTGAAACGGAAACTTTGAAAAATTCTAGTCACAAATTGATCGACACTATAATCGTCATCTATCAAGTCTGCATGACCCAGTCGGCACGACATTTAAACATGTGCGACTTTGAAGCCGACTTGAATAAGGTTTTGCCGATAAGATAACTTCCGATTTGTCAAACAAATTTCTTTAAAGTGTCAAGAGACGGGATGTGTGAAGACAGTTGATGGGAGTAAAAGATCACTTACCAAATATGTATTCGATGTACGGCGTCTGAAATAAATCTTATAGAGACAATCCACTTGTTTGTCAAATGTTTTCATAATCAAAAACGTTGTAAATTATACCTGAAAATATTTTTAAAGTATGCTATTTATATCTATGTATCTTCTTGATCAAACTGAATTCGTTTTAAAACGGAGAGTACCAATGGTTAATTAAGCAGTTTGACCTAGTTTTGGTGTTTGGCTTTATAAAGGCCCGCTATATTTAGCTGAAATCTTTAGAATACATAATATTTCTCTACAATTAGGTGTGTATTTCACTCAAATCCAAACATAAGTTTTCTAACAGCTTCCAAAAAGCAAAACGAACATACAAATCTTATGCAATGTTTTTAAATATATTTGGAGTTTAAAGATTAACGGTTGGATTTTTTTCGTTTCAATTTTCAGATACGTTAAAGGGCACATTTCTCTACATTTTGGTGTTTATATTTCACAAATTTTAGCAAAAAGGTTTTTCAACCTACAAAAAGCGGAAGTCCCTTTAAAAATGATGAGTTTATTCTTGAGTACATATCATATATAATCATATATAATGCATGGTTACATCACAAAAATTATCAAAACAACTTTATAAGCAGTGTGGACTCTTACAAAGGGATTCCGAGTTGGTTGACACACCCATTTGAAGAGTTGTATCATGTGCAATGGGAAGATGAACACGTCGTTCCTTATGTGCCATTGAGATTGTTATAAATTAATATTGGACTCAGAGAATATTGCTAATTAGTTTAAAAATGGCCTCGGGGACACTCTTTTCTACTGGTAGAGTTGTCGACCTATTGACGAGGAATAATATACAGTGTATATGTAACGGTATATATCAGTTTTCTACTCGGAATATCAATCAAAACCTTATAAACGCCGGAGGCAACCTGTTGATTCCTCTAGTATTATTAATCCTTATCTAGTCCTTTATGAATTATGCATTATTATTCTGAGTTCTCGTGGCGAAATTAATCATTTTTCATCCAATACTTCCGTTCTAATATATCAATATATCAGCAATAATATAACTGGAAGATAGAAATAAAAGGAATCGGGTTTCAACCTTAATGTATATTAATACTGTGAAAGGCAGCATGTCGACTAATTAAGTAGGCTTTAATGGTGTTTTTGTGTGAAAGTTGCTCGTCAAATCGAAACTCGAAGCGGCAGTGGTAATATTGTATATTTGTTAACGAAGTTGCTGATAACAAAAGAAGTTTTAGTATCAAGTCGTAACTATTAAACCCTTTATTTGCAGATATGATCAAAGATCAAGGACATTTGATCATATGATCAAGTCATCCACAGGTTGAGTCAGCAAATTCTTAATTGTAATTGAAAGTCATCCACTCATATGTTCGACGATTACCTGAGGCCAGGAATACTATACCTACTCTCGAGATCAAAAACATTGTATAGCAATATGATATAAACATAAGTGTATCATTGGTTGGGCTGCCAAAAGTTGAAAGGGGTTTTGGGGGTGGGGCAAAGGGCGGCTGTCCAAGCCTATTCTCTGGTTAGTGTATTGACGTAATGATTGGTAGTTTATGATCTCGACGGTTTTTAAAGCTCAATTTTTGCAACTTTGGCAAGCTAGTGTGTTTCAGTCCTGTCGTATCGTCACTGTTATTTTCCTGATTTTAACTCTCGGGGTATGTAATAATGCATTTTGACCCCCACAATTCAACTCTCTGGTTTTCATTTGAACCACATTTATACCGGCTGTCCCTCTCGTTCTCCTAAAAGCAAGCCTATCTGGTGGACATTGACAAACACTGCACCTCGAGAGACAAGAACAGAGAAAACAAGTATCTGTTTCTGATTAAGACAACGATAAAACTATTGATTTGTTTTTATAGCCTTCATCTTCTCATTAAGTTGAGGAATATACAGAGAGATTTTCTCTCACCTTTGAATCAGCTGAAATCATACGCTTGATCGTGAAGTATATCAGTATATTAAATTTTAATACCACACGGTTAATAAGTGCAAGGGAACGGAATAAAATTCAAAGGAACGGAATGAGATGTAATGGATTTCAAGGAAGGGAGGATTTGCCTTGGAAATATACCGGCCCAGAGAAAATTTAATATGACTGGTTAATAAGAACAATGGTATGGGATGAAAGGTAATGGATATGAGGGAAAAGGAGGGTTTGACTTCTGCAATTAGTGTCTAGAGTGTCAGTTCTTTAGTAATTCCCTTCGATTGTCTGCATGGCATAACTTTATAACTGGGTGTGTATAAAACTTCGATAGGGGCTGGTTGAAACCCCGGAAAAAAATACAGGTGAGCATATATTAAAAAGGAAATTCAAGGTGGAGGGGACTCATTCATCTGATTACAGATATCCCAAAACAGACGAGAATGGAACAAGAGAAAAATAGTGTCCTTGTTGTTGTTGTTATCCATATTTCTTAACCAAATATTCCCCCAAATCCACTAGTTTCCCTCCGCTGTATAAAATTTAACTATTAACCACATTAGTAATGTCCGTTTTCACACCATATTGTTTTCCATTTGGTTGGTCGGTTGATGCAATTTGTCTGTTGCGATCGTAGACCAACCGATAAGGCCGATGTTGGACCAGGATTTAAACACTAACAAACATAGTTGGATATTAACACAGAAAGTATAACACAAGCTTATTATCGCTCCAATTTCTCGCTTGTCAAATATAACCGATCTGAATAGAGATATTATTATTGTCTTAACTACTAAGACTAACATGGCAATTGGGCAAAACATACCTACTCATATTGAAAACGTCATTACTTTGAATTAGAATAAAATATTAAGCGATAATGGAAACACTGTATGAGGTCGAAGTGAAGTGGATTACAATCTGACAATCTCATGGTTTACAGACTTGCTTATCTAATCCTACTTCACACCGTCTGGATATCAAGGTATTCAATTAGTGTCAAGTGATTGGTGTAAATGTGTAAATTGATATTTAAGACTGGTAGTTAATGAGTGCTATAAATCGTAATAACTCATGTTAACACATTTTTCAACAGTTATCAGATAATCTAACCAAACCAAACCAACAACTACCATTCGACTACCAATCAACAATTTACAACAAGACAAATAAATTCAATATATTTATTTGGCGATCGGAGACTACACATACAAAATACATAAAATGAACATAAACAGTAAATGAGGAAACTGGTGTTGACTTGGCTAAATCGGTACAGAGAGACCAGACTTGCACGCAACTGGCAGTTCCTTGGATTGAATGCTCGAAGAGCTTGTGTTTGCAAAGTTCTCAAAGAGAAGAAAGTTAGTAGAGCCGTCGTGAGTGATTGAGATCGAAGAGTTAGTGTTAGCGACTGAAACTAACTGTCCAAGTTCTGGAAGAAACTTGGATGAATCTGCTTTAGAACAAATGAAATAACATTAATGACTGTAACAATCTATAAGCAAAACATATAAAATAATAACTTTGGGGCAAGTTATTCAGAATGTAAAAAATGAAGAAATTGCCAAACAAACAAATATGATAAGAATAGCATTTGTGTAGTCCCCCCCCCCCCACAAAGTAGTCTGGGGTTTTTCATTATTTTATATGTTTTGCTTATAGATTGTTACAGTCATTAATGTTATTTCATTTGTTCTAAAGCAGATTGCAGTTGCGTGCAAGTCTGGTCTCTCTGTACGGATTTAGCCAAGTTAACACCAGTTTCCTCATTTACTGTTTATGTTCATTTTATGTATTTTGTATGTGTAGTCCCCGATCCCATGATCAGAAAGAGTTTGGAAGAATGAAGATGATCGAGTAATTCACGCAACACTATCCAGGGCCGAGTTTCACCGCCATGTCATTCGACCCGAACACATCTAACGAAGAATCAACAACCAAACCAACAACACAAACTCATCCAATTTAAACCAATTCAACTACCAACTACTACAACTACCAACAACTATCTAGTCTGCATCAACATCCACTGGAAGCGAACGTTAACTTGTCATCTACCAACAAACCAAGTTAACACATTTCGGCTCGACCAGATCTGAAGATTTCTTTACTGGTAAACTTTAAACCAACAGTACCAAGCCATTCAATTGATCAAGGTCTACTACCAACTACCACGACAGCTACCTAGACTGCCATATTAGCTTTGGATGGAAATGGACGTGTACTTATCCTCTACCAACCAACCGTTAACACATTCGGCCCGACCAGATGTAAAGATTCCTCAACTACAAAACCAATAGTACCGAAACGTCTAATTGATCAAGATACTATAAGCAACTACCAACAACTACCTAATCTGTAATTCTAGCTTTAGTTGGAAGCGGGCGTTTATTCTACTTTTATATAGTCCAAAAGGGAAGCATCGGTCGAGATACTACCTTTTCAGTCCAAGTTTCAGCTGTTATTGAAAAGGCTGGAAACGATGGAATGGGATAATAAACAGGGGTTCCTGAACTACAGACTGAATAGGTTATCGGTAGATATCAAAAGAAGTTATGCCCGACACATCCAGACAAACTTGACCAGAAAGCCTTAAAAAAGCTTTTTTGAGCTGAAAAAAATTGCGAAATAAAGCAATCTCAAGAATGTCATCATCGCATTCCCATTTCACGAATGAAGAAAAATTTCGACTCTTTTTTTTTAGTAATCTCAAATGTTTTCGTCTGTCTGTAAAAAGTTTTTTCGAATTTTCAAAAAGTTAACGAAAATTATTTTTGGAAGCACGAAAAAAAATATGTATGACATTTTACAAAAAACTGAATTCCATATAGAATTGTAAACGACGATATTTTTTTTAAAATTCTTCATGTTAGGAGCGAAATAGATGACAGATGATGGATTAGCTTGAAATATCACCAGAATAATGTTTTCTTATTTTAGAAATAATATTAAAACACAACCTGATGCCATGAAATTTTTCTTTGATTGGCCAAGTCAAATTTTCTGGGCGTCCTTTACCTTGACGTTCTGACAATGATTTGTCACGTTCTTGTAATATGATGAGATAAATATCACTGCAAAGTAAAATGATGATGATTTAGTTCTAAGCTAAAATTCAAGGACCAACCTGTACCATGCTTATAGTTTAATATGGCCGCTCCACAAGTGTGTTATCAGGAATTCAAGATGATAAATTGTCAAAATAAACTCAACATCTGGTCAAAATTGATATAAATTTTGTGTCCAGACTACATCGACTGGACACCCCAGGATGAAATAATGAAAGATTTAGATATCATGTGTAACTATATTTCACTTTGAATAATTTCATATTTTCGTGTCGTAATTAAACTAATAAAAGTCACTAGAAAATCTATTCAGGGAAAAGGGAAGCATTGTCCTGGCATAAAACAGATTTATTATTCCTGTAATTGACGGTGAAATTCGATCATCCAGACACAATGAATCATTATAAAGAGTATTTGATCGTCTCAAATATTTATTTCTGTCGATTGTTGGATATAAAACAACTGGATAATGATGTCTATAGTCGTTTGTCACCAGGGTAAACATTGTATTGTCTATTGATGTATTTTTAATAAATCAGTGGTAATGTAAACGTATAGACTAAAATCAGCTCGTAATAGCAACTTCGTTTAAATTAACGTTCTAAAACAATAATTAGTGCCGCATTTGTTGTCGCCTTTTCCCGACAGTACTGATGTAATTTGAGGTTTTGGTGATGGCAGGTGCTTAGACATTTGAGTTCAAAGTTATTTTGGACGGTGGAAGGTCGGGTTTGCTTCTTAGTTTCTATAAATCATTAGGTGAAAGGGCCGAGTAAAGGGTACCGAAATGTCAACGACAAAATATTACCGACTTACGTATAAGCCTTGACTGCAATAAAATTGGATAGCAAAACTCTATTTAGAATATATTAGGATTAAAATGCAGTCAGGTATCTTCGTACTGAACTGAGTCAGGATATGACACGACCTACTGTCATTATTCAAAAAACCCTGCTATTTATTCTTTAAAAGATATTTCTTTAAAATTCTCTGACATATTGGAAATTTGATTAAATAACATGAAATGTCAACATATGTTTTAATAGAGCCGGAGGTAAAGTTACTCTTAATTTAGTTTTAACTGAAGCGCTAAATTTAACACTCCAGTGTTCCTTGAGCGTATGTTTTCGTGACAAAAAGACATGACAGTTGGTTCGACTGGGTAAGGAGGATCATGTCGTTAACAGTGGTGTTTCTACGCGGGTGGGGGGGGGGGGGGGTGTTGGGGGTGAGGCCCCCCCAGAAAAGATGCTGGTCCGATCCCCCTACTTTCGAATGTTTTCTTCTTAAACATTAGAAAATGGTCGTTACCAATATTGGTTACTATCGCGGTAATATATAATGGTAACATGCTCTGAAAACTGTGCTTATATGAATAAAATGTGGGTTTACTAGTTTTATAATTACTAAAGTTTCAAAGGAGTGAAACCACTACATTGAAATACATGATAAGATTGAACTACGGTTTGTACATGGAAATGACTTTTGTGGTGTGAATGCATTAACAAAACTTTGATTTATGTTAAATACTTGAACAGAATGTAAATCCCTTAAATTTTGTTTTATCAAACGGAATAATGACCACAATTTAGAAATCAATGCCGATAAAAACCTGTATTTGCATTTGTAATCTGAATTCTTCCCACTATATTGCTATCTTGCATTTATTATCTGTTAACTTCGAGAAATAGTGACACATTACCTTAAAATATAGTGAAATAAAAGCGTTTGATTAGATTGCATAGAAACATCGATAATGTTTGCAATAATTGTATCATTCAAGACTTCTGTGAGGGTATTCCTCAAAGCAATCCTGACATAAACTCTGGCATCGAAATACTAATTTTACAGATTGGATTAAAACTTCCATTAGATAATACCCTTTAAAATATTACAGCGGGACATTCAAACACAATTTCTAAATCGTACGATTACAGAAGATAAAAATTCATCAGTAAAATTCTCTAGTGAATATTGCACGATTTCTACTCAGGAATAAAAGCTTTGTTTTTTTATAATCGTAAAGTTCACTGCGGATTTTTTCCTTATCATAGTTTACGTAAATTTTGCCATAGAATGAAAACTGACATTAAGCTTAATGAACCTTAATTGAGTTTCCATAAGAAGTGGAGTAAAAACCCAGAAAATGGAAAAAGTTTCAAGTGAAATGTAGTTTCCATCTCATTTATTTTCAACTACTGGTGTGATGAAAAATTTGTAATCTATTAACAAAATCTAAAAAATATAAAAAGAGATGTATGATTTTATTTGGTGAAAATATCACTAGGTTTATCTTTATTGCTGCTGTTATAACCCGTAATGAGATATTCGAGACCCGTAATATCGTACAGTGGAGATATCCATATTGTGATAAACTACCCGTATTGTGGTAAATGTCAACTGTTATTGTGGTAACAGTCTCTATTGTTATAATAAGTCCTATTGTAGTAACAGCCCCTATTGTGGTAACATCACCTATTGTAGTAACAACACCTATTGTGGTAACAACACCTATTATAGTAACAGCCCCTATTGTGGTAACAACACCTATTGTGGTAACAACACCTATTGTAGTAACAACACCTATTGTAGTAACAACCTCTATTGTAGTAACAACCTCTATTTTAGTAACAACCACTATTGTAGCAACAACCAATATTGTAGTAACAACACCTATTGCAGTAACAACCTCTATTGTAGTAATAACACCTATTGTGGTAACAACCTCTATTGTAGTAACAACCCCTATTGTGGTAACAACCCCTATTGTAGTAACAACCTCTATTGTGGTGACAACCTCTATTGTGGTAACAACCCCTATTGTGGTAACAACCCCTATTGTAGTAACAACCCCTATTGTGGCAACAACACCTATTGTGGTAACAACCTCTATTGTTGTAACAACCTCTATTGTAGTAACAGTCCCTATTGTGGTAACAACCCCTATTGTGGTAACAACCCCTATTGTAGTAACAACCCCTATTGTGGCAACAACACCTATTGTGGTAACAATCTCTATTGTAGTAACAACCTCTATTGTAGTAACCTCTATTGTAGTAACAGCCCCTATTGTAGTAACAACCTCTATTGTAGTAACAGCCCCTATTGTGGTAACAACCTCTATTGTAGTAACAACCTCTATTGTGGCAACAACAACTAATGAAGTAACAACCCCTATTGTGTTAACAACCTCTATTGTAGTAACAACCTCTATTGTAGTAACAGTCCCTATTGTGGCAACAGCCCCTATTGTGGCAACAACATCTATTGTAGCAACAACCTCTATTGTGGTAACAACCTCTATTGTAGCAACAACCTCTATCGTAGTAACAACCAATATTGTAGTAACAACACCTATTGTGGTAACAACCTCTATTGTAGTAACAACCTCTATTGTAACACGCAACAGCCCCTTTTAACAACCAATATTGTAGCAACAACACTTATTGTAGTAACAACCTCTATTGTAGTAACAACCTCTATTGTGGTAACAACACCTATTGTGATAACAACACCTATTGTATTAACAACACTTATTGTGATAACAAAACACTTATTGTGATAACAACCCCTATTGCGATAACAACCCCTATTGTGGTAACAACACCTATTGCGATAACAACCCCTATTGTGGTAACAACACCTATTGTGATAACAACACCTATTGTGATAACAACACCTATTGTAGTAACAACACCTATTGTAGTAACAACACCTATTGTGGTAACAACACCTATTGTGGTAACAACGCCCATTGTGGTAACAACACCTATTGTGGTAGGTGGTAACGATGACTTAATGACTTGAGGTATAAAGGGTTCCAAATACGGTTGTCGCTATGACGACTACGGATACCATTTGAATCGCTAACCGTAGTCGTAATAGCGACAACCATAATTGTAACCCTTTCTACCTTAAACCATTGTCGTAAAAGTACAATTCCTTCAATCATTATTGTTCATAAGGTACATCTGTCAAATGCTAAAAATCAAAGAAAATATAAACCCTTCCCTGTTTCCAACCCTATTGGTACATGAAAGATCACAACGACCGGGATTAGAAACATGGCCATGTCAATATTGATACAAAGCTGAATATAAATATGTTTTTTTTCTCATATTAAATCTATAGTACTGTAAATGAATACAGTAACAGACTCGGAGATCTGTCATGTTCAATTGTTAATAATAATTACCTTTATATTGATCTAAACAGACAGGAAATTTCAACCTAATAATTCATTTTATAACAACTGGAAATAGGTTACATTGTTTCAGCATTATGTATCGTCTATCAAACATCCAATTGATGATAATATAAATGCAACATTCCCTGGTCGAACCTCATCATAGCTAGAAATAGGTAACGTAGTTTCAATCATCCATCATGTATCGTTTAACAAACATCTTATGAACAAATAGATGCAACATTTGCTGGTCGAAGCCTAACATTAACCTATCAATCTGGAACCAGGTATGTATCGTCTCACAAAACATCAAACTAGTGAATATATCAAGGCAAAATTGGACGAAGAAACCCTGTTCAGTTTCCTTATTATTTGATAAACATTGTTGTCATTAAACAATACATTCTGAGCACAGAAATCTGCCATTGAGGCATGCACAGTTCTAGTAAGTTGATCACGATCGCATGGTTGGCAATTCTGTCCACAAACTCATTATTAATTGCAGCTTTTCAGTTCAAATGAAAAAAAAAACTGACTCTTAATTCGAGCAACATGGTGAGTGTTGAATGCGATATGCATGCTTACTTCAAGTAGATAATGACAATACAAACAGTCCATATGTGCAGTGGCGGAGCCAGGTTTACGTCCCAGGGGGGCGAGATATCTGAGGTTGCCCGAATTTCTAACTTAGTTATGAGAGTTTTGCAAACTCTTCGAAAGAAACACTATTGTTTCACTGAATCCTTACCGAACTATCCTATCGGCTGCCCCCTGTCCCCCCTGTGGCTCCGCCACTGCATATGTGTAGAGAAGCCCTAGATTTACCTCGCAAAATTCTTTGCTAAGTCTTGTCTGATTACGTTCGATATTTCCAAGCATTACAATTGGAATCATATTTAACCGTTATGGCTGCAAGGACTTCTTCAACAGAACCCCCCAGAAGTTGTAAATGTAGTCACTCAAGAAAACCTATTTCACTAACACAGTTCTAAATTTATGACAACCAAACCAATCCAGTTCTAACCTAGTTTCGCCTCTGTCACGAGTAATGTAAATGTTCATTCCGACCCTATGAAGTGTCAACACATAGACCAAGCCAATAATGTAATAGGAAGTACTCGTAAAATGGATTACTGTAATGCATGTCGACGTTCATAAAGGTTTCTGTACATTGTCTGTTTTGCACTCAATAATGACTACAACATAGCAGCACATGTTTAGATTGATGAGATATTGGAACGATTGACTTTACAAAAATGAAATGTAGATAATGTAAGCTATGTTTACATGTGTACATGTTATATGATAAAGAAAAAACATGCTTTGATAGTTACACAAACAATATATGTATGCGAAGAAGGCTTTAGTTTAATCGGCACAGTGATGAACCTCACGACCTCTAGAATCCCAAAACGACGCTTTACGGAATCTTTAACACAAGCTAAACAAACAGAACCAAGAGAGTGCAGAAGAAGCTTCTTGGGTGATTGCATAAAAACTGCAGAATATATACGAATCAAAATCCATTTGGTGTCTACAATGAAGACCTTTGAAATTACAATCTACAATCTGGAACTATAAATCGACAATGTGGAATTTGAAATCTACAAAGGAGAACATAGAATCTAAAATCTGGAAATTGTAGTCTACAATCGGAATGTAAAATCTACAATCTACCAATATACATTACGAAATTTCCAACCGTTGATTTAAAACCTCTAATCTGGAATCTGAAACCTGAAATCTGGAATATTTTGACTACTAATCGTACATTTAAGTTATTCATCTCTTCCAGCGATCTGATATAAAACACAATAGAATAGTTATTAACACTTTTAGTATTTCCCCAGACACTCCTTTCCAACAATACGTTCTGATAAATCATTTAAACCTCCACCATCTGGGATATGGTGTGTCAATAAACTCTTATTTAGCATGAAAACACACATATTTCCCTCAGGTCAACTGCTATTTATTCTCATTTACTTTCTTTTGTTCTCCATTTAATTGAATACAACGGGAAAAACTGTCAAATAAAAAGTGATTGGTTAATTCAGGTTGAATAGACATTTTAGATGGCTCTTCGTTCCTTCTACAGTTTGGTTCTGTTTGATGCCTGTTTATCAGCTGCCACACGATGAAAAACCTATTTGGACAAAAAACGATAATACGCATTATATCAATCTAATCAGGTAAGATTAAGCTCTGATTTATATCGCAAACACCAAGGTAAATATAGTGCCAATAAATCTTCAAACTTTCAGTTCAATTTCTTACAGTGCTATCAGATGCGCCTTTTATACCAACCTAACCTCTGTCAATACAACAGACTAAACATACTACAATACTATAATATTCAAAATAAAACGTAAATGTGGCTTCGTGCAAGCGTGTTTATTAGCTTTTTTGCAAATCACGTGACATCATGAATATTCATTGCTTCGGTTCATTATACGATGTTTACCGGCTGAAGTGAAATACGGTAGAAATATCAAGCAGCTGCGTACGTGCTGAAAAGACATTCTTTCCATCCATTTCTCAAAACTCAAAAGGCGCATTAAAAACTCTATCAGAACAATATTGACCTACAATTTGGCGACATGACCCTACCAGGTGCGAATGTCCTTAATTTACTTACTAAAGTTAAACACGGTAAAAATTACAACATGTGCGGATTTGTTTAACAGACGTTGTCTTCTACCTATAACTCCTTAACTGAGCATTAAAAACTCATTAACGCAAAAATGACCTAAAACTTGGCAACTTGACCCTTCAGGTGATAATGTTAGAATAAAGGAGCGTTAATGTAAAACTAATGAGCAGAAACGGCTTAATGAGATAATTATCATCCAAGATAATCCAATATCGCCCTGGTATTTAAACAGTGTGTTTATCAATATTTAAAATCGATGAATATCACTTTAACGTTTCCCTGTTTTTCACTCAGCTGTAGTTTAAGTAGTCTTGAACATATAGCAGAGGATTTTTAAAAAAATGAATCAGTGACATAAATAGCACAACTGACAGAAATCTTTTGAAAATGGCACCTAGACAGTGCCATGACAGGTGCAAGGTTTCAGTGAGTAGTATTCTATTACAGTAATGATTCTACAGGCTAATTTGAATCTTTCAGATATTATCTTCATATCAGTAACATTGTATTTTGTACATTGACAACCAGCAACGAACGACACCAATCGAAGCAACCGAGCGTAAACATTAGTTCAAGTCGGTAATTTTCCTTGGTCACGAAGATGCGCAAGTGTACTTCCGGTAGGTACCTTGCCGAAAAATGCTGTTCGAGTAGTTCTGAAGACTATTTACATATTCAATAACCAAATCAACCCACAAAAATTGTGAACTATGGCCTCTGAAAGTGAAATGATAAGTCAAAATTATGTTGAAACATGTACTTGAAAGCCAGGTCTAAAAGCCAGAATAGAAGTTGTACAGAAAATGAGAAGATACAGAAGAATGACTATAAGAGATAATGTTTTTATTAAACCCAAGAGACAAATTACCGAGGAATCCAGACAAAATCATCTGTCTATTGAAGCTGTCATTATCAGCGATTCTTCGTAGACGTTTCATATTATCACTTGTATGGTGTCATGCCTTCAGGAGGCCGTCACATTGGACATGATATTTAAAAAAATCTGACAGTACTTTATAAATTACTGAATCTAAATTGAAAAAAAAGAATCTTTGGTCACTTTAAATCATTTTCAGGGAACCCAATTAACGTTCGTGAAGTGTAATTTTGTAGATTTTCGGAATAATATTGGCATCACGATCAAGCCCGTATCTGTCATATATCATGGGGAGACGAATCATGTGTCGGCCATCACAAAATTGAACCCTCTCGAATAGTATGTCTCTGTGGATCATAGCTGACCAAACTAAGTTCAAGGCAAATAATCTTTTTGACAATGGGTCACAGAAATACTGGGAAAAAATACCATTTTTTGATCATTTGATTCTCACTCACCGTAATCCACGTTACTCTCGAGCACCATTTCAGGTGACGTCATAGAAATCTGAGCACTAATCATAGAGTCACATAACTCTAATGCTCCGACCTATCTCAGATTACATAATGCGACCGGATATCCGGTTGTTTACGTCTATTATTGCTAATGCTAAAATTAATATAATAAATTGATGTGCTAAATTATACCATAATTAATCCTTTTGACTAAATGAGTTTCCAAAATAAAGTCTTATTATTATTGCAGTTATCATTTTCCTGAAAATTATTATATGATATAATTATATTTATATATGATTATAGTCAAAGTCTAGCTTAGCCCCCATTGATTTTCAAAATTGGGCACCAATTCACGGTTAAAAATAGGTCGAAAGAAATGAATGAGAAACAGGGGTTCTTTTGATAATACTAGCGATCACACAACAGACAATTGATATGTTATATTATCTCATACATGGGTATATTAATTACACTGACTTGATATAATTATGTTATTAAATAGATATTGCCAGCCTCTGTGACGCTGCAACTTGTCGACAAGGGATACGAGTACGTCAAGAATGTACCCAGTAGTACAATCATGATGTATATGTAATATGATATACGAAATGTTGATATATCCAGGCCCGTAGCTACAGGGGGCAAAAGGGGGGGGGGGGGGGGGTTGACAACCGACCAATTCAATTTATGCAACTAAACATCATACACCATTGCCCCTCCGGATATATTACTTGCCCCTCCTGACAATCAAGTTTGGCAAAAGTAGCTTAACTTAACACTATTAAAATCTACCGGAACAAAATGTGTTTTTGACGTCACATTATATCTTGTTGAAACTGTAGATATCCTTACCAGAATACAATGTTTACTGATGTCGTCGTGATTATGGTAATTTTTGTTATGAAAAATGGAAACAAAGGTCTGAAATTAGTGTATCCACGTTTCTAAGAAACTAAATCTTCGGATCAAGCACTCGAGAGAAACATCGGGGCTAGCACGCACAAGGTAACAATTGTCTATATGCATTTGTGTGATCTTATTTGGCCTCTAAAGCCCAGGATCGGTTCATGAAATCATGGTTGAACTGGAAGTCGGATTCTCAGTTTGTGTTCTTGAACTGATCAACTCGGGAACGAAGGTTTCATCCTGGAAAGTAGCTCGGTTGGCTGAAATTTGGGACAACCGGCCAATATATACCAGTTATGAATGTCATAACATTCTTTCAAGTAAATCTACGTTTCATTATTTTCCAAAATCTAATATGTAGACAACAATATTACTCTTAATATAGTAAATTAATCTATAGCTGATGGAAATATTTTATCCTGACCAATTTACTAGAGTGAAATATACACTGCTTCCGGCTTTCACGTTAACTTAACGAGAAATATCATCAACTAGGACATGCCTCCCAACATAACTCTCCCAACTGAATATTGATATAAGTTTATTCATTAAGGCTAACAGGACACGACAACCTCGTATCTCTTACTGATAGACTTTTAATTAACTGCACCATGCTACTTGGGGTTCAGACAAGTCAAGTCTATAAGAGGCAAATTGATATAATTTGATTTATTAAGGTAAATAGGGCACGACAACCTGACATCTCTTCTCGTTCTTGATTTGCTTGACTTTCAATTAGTCTGTACCTTGCAATTTGGGGTACAGGAAAGTCAAGGCACATTGGGTTAATTTAATGCATTAATTCGAATTGGGCACACCAGCCTTCTTCAATCATTGCCTCATATCTTTTCCAGTTGTTGAATTACTAACCTTTCAGATAATCTGCATCTTGCTGCTTTGGGTACAGATAATAAAGGCTTTCCGTCAAGATAAACCGCCTATCTGTTACCCAGTTTGACAACTCTCTACCTACCTAGTTCCTCAGACGTGATATGATAAGTCTCCATGCACACCAGTGCCGTTATCCCATATAAGATCACGTTTGGGGAACTAGAGACAGCGTTTGTCGGACTACCTCTTTCCTAGTTCCATTTCCTGTTCTTCGTGTGTCATGTTGTTTTTCCTGTAATATGGAGAATTAGTTTTGTTAATTCTTCATTAGAGAACCACTTTTCTTTGTCCAAGAACAAGGCGAATATTGACAAACTGTTTTTATCGAAGTCTGTATTGATTATCTATCCAGAGTTATTTCCCTCTACTGCTTATTTGTCAAAGGAAATCGATGGCATTGTGTAATTAATCTTAAGTAAACTAATAATGCCTAATATCTATGTTCATATCGAATTGTTGTAGATGTAGGACACGACAACCTTCGTGGGAGTTTTACCTTGCATCTTCCAGTTAGATTTTTATTTAGTCTGCATCTTGCTAGCTCCTACTTTGGGTACAGATGAATCAAGACTATATTAATAAGAAACAAATTAGTATCAGTTTATTCATTAAGACAAACAGGGCAATGCAACCTCGTATCTCTTAATCATTAAATTATTCTGTGCCTAGCTACTTTGGGCATGTCAACCTTTTACTTCTAGAATCAAGAAACAAACACCTGGTTTGTCCGAATTCAGACGTTTGTAGTCAGTCAGAAATTAAACCATTTTACCTTGCCTCCCAACTGGCTGATCTGCACAAAAGACATAGACTAAGCAAGTTCCTAACAAAACAATGGTCTTGTTATTTATCAGTGATTACCAATAAATTGATTCCGAAAGATGCAATCCAACTTCTTCAATGTACATTAAGTACATTGTCAATTAATATTGTGGTCTGTATGATTATCTATTAAGAGTTATTTCCCATTAATACTATTTAGCAAAGGGAATCTAGTATAGCCTATTACGGCATTGGGTATTTAACCGAAAGTAGGCTTATACTGATAATGCTAGGTGGATATTTATAATAGAAAAATACTCATTGATTGGTTTTATTATTCATTTTTCTCGTTTATTTCTGATGTCAAAGTGATTGCAATCCCAAAATTGTAGGTATGCTCCGCGGAGTTAGAGATGTTCCGCGAAGTAAGATAGAATTAAGAATACATTTGAAGAGTTTCTCTATTACATATGTTGCTATGCTCTTTTCATAAACTTCGAATACACTAATAATGTTACCCTATCATTGAAAAATGATCATCGAGTGGAAAACAGCTAAGAATGGCCATTGCTTTATCATTGTCTGCATTCATTTCCGCGAAGTTAAGAGGATACTGCGAAGTAAAGAGAATCCGCGAAGTAAATATAGCTCTGCGAAGTAGATTACTAAGCTTATAAATACGGGAAGATTGGCGAAGTAGTCATATTTAACTATACAGCTGAACTAAACAGTTCGTTTGATATCATAGTAAAGATCTATAGATAGAAAGTCAAATAACTTCAAAATAAGTTCATAATGATTGCCCTACCAAATGGTCCTATTGAGGTCGTTTTTTCGATCGATACCACTGGATCCATGTCAAGAATTCTGGATGAAATCCAAGCGCGTCTTAAAGACATGATAACGAGACTACAAGCAGATATTCCCGGAATCAAATTTGCTGTCATAGCTCATGGTGATTATTGTGACGCTGAACATTTTTATGTGACGAAGCACGTCGATTTTACTGACGATTTGCCCAAGTTATGTGACTTCATGAACAATGTTGGAGGAACGGGAGGCGGTGACGTCAGTGAATGTTACGAACTGGTGTTACGAATGGTCCGACAGAACCTTTCGTGGACTCAAACATCTCAGAAAGTATTGATAATGATTGGTGATGCGTATCCTCATGAACCAGATTATCCATTGAACACCAATAAGATAGATTGGAAAGAAGAGGTCCAAATATATACCCAATCGGTAAGAAACATTGAAAGGTGTCTTTTTTAGGAAGCGTCGTCTTAAGGTGAATACAGATCCAACAAAAACAACGTTGACGTTAATGAGAAAAAATGCCTAGCCCTAGGTCGGATATTAAATCGTCTTCATTTTGATGCTTAATAAGAAAATTACTTATTTATTTCTTGAATCGAACACGAAACTGTTTATTTTTTCAGGACGTGCACATTTACGGAGTTCACGTATTTGATGACTTGGAATCAGAAAAATTCTTCAGAATGATATCAGAACAGACGTTTGGCGAATATATCAAAATGGCCGATTTCAGCCATGTTTGTGACGTCATTATGGCTATATGCTATCGAGAGAGAGGTGCTGAATTCCTTGAGGTGAGTGACCTAGGCTGCTTTATTGTACTTCGTAGTATGGATAATGTCTTTGGTGGTGACTTTTTTCACTTCAAAAAATAAATTGAACTGGTAAATTCCCCACGATTTTGTGAAGATCCAATGCTAATGAACAAATACCTAATACATAATACATAATACAATTTGAGTTATTTGGTTTTTTTGATATTGTGTGTCCACTAGTCCAGTTAGATAGTTGTTCCGATTGCAACCACCTTATCGAAAAATAATGATGTGATTTGAAACTGTAAACTCAAATTTTATGGTTTTTTTTGTATCATTTCAGGGATATGAACGGGAGGTGAGGTCGAGGTTTGGACTGGCAGCGTTGGATGTCGGGCTAGAGGGTGTGTTTGGTGCTTTGAAAAGGGTAGATTCGAAGGCGAGCAATGCATCACTGCCGACTGCTATCCGGACACCTCCATTATCTCCCCTTAGCAGCATTGATTCTATGGAAACAGACCCTCAGACAGTGGTTCCGTATGTAGATCCTGGGAGTGGATCAGTTCCTGTCAGTATTTCACTTGTCGATTCTACAACTTTTCAGTCAAAAACACGGAAATTTCCGAAATCTGTCAAACGAGTGGTCACAACTGCAAGGAAACCTATACCAAAACCTGCCACAGTATCTGCAATTGTAAACCCCAGACTCCGAAGGGAGCGTGTAACAGTAAACAATTTCCGATATAGTTATTTGGACTGGTCTGTGTGGAAACTTGCTGTCCAACCGAAATCCGGCGTTGCCACAGACTCAAAGAAGTGGATAAACAATTATGATTTTTTGGTTAAAAAGTCCTTATTTAGAGCGGGTTTTTCCAACACACGTTATTTGTACGAGTTCTCCGTTCAGACAAAGCCAGGTGGAAAGAGACACGTGGTTTACTGTGACGTAATCAATCACAAAAAGCTCAGCTCTGACTGGCGAGACATTTTGAATACAGACGATTTAAAAGACAAAGTTGACAACGTGATGGATTCCAAGTGTAGAATTTTCGTCCGTCGAGCAGTCGTCTCCCGCGCTTTTCGTGGAAATAAAAAATATAGTCAACTGAAGTCGCATGTAGAAGAACTTTACGATTACGTCTGGTCGCAGACGTCAACACGTGACCTGAATATTAATGGTGTGGACATAGCGTGAAGATCGTACTTAATATTTGAGTAAAGCTCCTGATTCAGTGAGAATAAAAACACGTGTTGTCTGCCACAATATCATTGTGATAAGATAGACTTGATTATCCTGGCCTCTTCTTCCAGCGTTGAGTGACACGTTTTTTCCGTCTGGTTTGTCGGTCAAGATTACATAATTGAAAGGATGACTTGAGGAACTGTGGACAGAAGAGTGAATAGTAAGAGTGAACTACGAGAACTATCAGTTCAGTGTAATGGACTGAATTTGAAACGGTATGACTAAACAGTGAGATCAAGACAAATCTACCATAAACACTGATAACACATCTAGAACAATCAATGTATATCTGCGTACTTGTATACTGTTTTGTTTTGTAATTTGTTGCTCCTTATTGTTGTCAATTAAAGTTTATAGCATTGTCTGTTTTGTTTTGTAATTTAGTGTTCATTATTGTTTTTATATTAAAGTTAATGACATATATTTTGAAACGATTAGCATTTAAACATTGAAATGATACATTTGAACTTTGAACTTTAAATCTTTAAAATGTCATAAGGAAATAGGAAAGCTGAAGATAAGAAATTACCAGCTGTCGAGGGTCAACATTGGAATTCAAACAAAAGCCACACGTAAAAATTATCCAATCCAAGAAATTTATGACATGCACTAATTAACACGAACTTTATAGTCCCGGGGATAAAATAATTATTAAATATTTACACTGCTCCTTATGGTCCCTTATCACTGCACACGACTTCTTACTACAAGTAAAGACTGCAACATTTCAACAAAGTCTAAAAATCACATTTTAAGATTTAGAAATGGCTTTAAATGTGTTTGAAAGCTTTGCTGAAATATCAAACCTTTTAAAGAAATTCGACTTTTTAAGTCAAGTTAGATTCAAAATGGTTGTGAACTGCGTTCGTGTGTGTTATTTCCATGTAAGAATCATACGTAGTTTCGAATGTCTACACGACAGACTATAGTTCTACACCAGAGATTGAACTCTTTTCAGCATAGAGCTATATATCAGAAACGAGAGCAAATAATATATAAATAACGAATCCCTTTAATCATCAAACAAATACATCAACAGTTAAAATATACATCAAGTTTCATAAACATAAATTTTAAACACAATCAATTAATCTGCTCCGTTTTTCCTCACATCCGTAAAGTTACCTTACTTGGACTCTGCATTCACTGCATACGACAAAATATGTCGATATCGTTCGATATCAGAGATTGATCTTAAGCAGCTGTTTAGACACCACGAAGTTCCTAACTAACATTAGCTATACTTATGTACCAGTAAAGTCTTCAGTCGAAGAGGTGAGACTGGAAGCTGTCAACAAGACCGTTCACTGTTATGCCGATACAAAGAAGGCTGTTATGCCAGGAGTTGTTTTTAATCACTACTGGTTAGGCTACTCAAGCTACTACTAGATGGTGATAACAACAGACCTTTACCTTTCTGGTCAGCTGGCTTGCCGAAACTGGAGACGGTGGACGCATCGGATTCTATTAACGGCGCCCTTCTATCCATTTCAATAACTTCAGACGCGGTCGCTTGTGCGCTGATACCAGCCAGATATCTGAATTCTAGTATAGTATTACTCAGCCTATTCCTCTCTCGGATTTCTTCTATCTTCTTTTTACGTGCTCTAGCCTTTTCTCTCATGGCCAGAACATGGAATTCATCTTCGCTCGAGTCCAGTTCTTCACTTATATCAGAATCTTCACCATAGTCCAAAATATTCATGCATATATTACATATATTGTTAAGATCGACGAAACAATCCAAACAGTATACGGCATTACACCCAGGACCTTCACAATGATGGAAATTTTCATAGTCTTTCTCTTTTCCTTCAGTACCACAATTTATACAAGCCTTCTGTTTGTAACCCAGAAATTTCATAACTTTACCGATCCTTGGATACTGTATTGCTATACGAGCCTTTAAACTGGTGGTTTCAGTAGATTTGACTCCTTGATACTTATGTTTCATCATTCTTGCCATCTTATACTTAAGTTTACCCCTCATCTTCAGAATTCTGTTGTACAACCAAATAGCTCTGGCGTGATCTCGTTTTGGATAATAACAACCTGCGATGATATGCCGGAGTCGTAAACCATAAGCTTCAAAGATATTCGTTATCAAACAACAAATCAAAATGCCAGTAACAATCTTGTAAATTCTGTAATTGGGTACTCCAGGGTTCGGCATGCACGGTGTGGTATCCACGTTTAGTTGATGACCCGTTACAGGGTCAAGGACACCCATCATGGAGCGATACATATCAGCCATAGATCCTTCACCCTGTACATGTACTTTAAGATGAGCGGGTACAGGGGCCGTTGTTTTTATCTGTAACTGCTCCTTGATCAATAATAGAGTCCAATATAAACTGTAATCACTCAAGATGTAAAATGATGCATTGATGATATTCAATACAAGAAATACAATTCCTTTCAATAGTTTCTTTTGTTCGTTTTCGGTGAAACTTGGCGAGAAGGTACCGATATATTTCTGTTTTTCTTTTGTCCGCAAAGGGAGTATAGTTGGCAAGCCTCTCAGTTTTCTCTTGTTGTCGATATATTTGATTGTTTCAGTCATATACGTATTGTCATATTTATCCTTAGTCAAATATTTCCATCGATACAACATTGCCCGGACGAACACCAGTAGAAAGGTAAACATCATAATACTTTCAGCTCCCGTGATGGCTTGATCTAAGACTGATAGTCGACTTTTAACATCATTCATAATATCCCGCTTCACATCATCATAGGATTTAGATTGTACCATCGTCAAATTATAGTGATATTCCATTGAAACATTAAAATAAAACATTTTCTCTACGTCGTGAATGGCGGCCTTTATTGGAGCCCCAATTTCGTCCACCACAAAACTCACGACAGCGTCCACCACAATGCACAACAATTCACCTATTCGAGCCACGTTGCATACACTGGCAACAATATCCACTATTCCACACAAGAAGTTCATGAATCCTAGTTTTACTTGACAGTCATCAGATGCATCCTTGAAAGCCTTCAGGCACTTCTTATAAGGTGCTCCCATATTTTCGTTGCATATATCAGTTATACTGGCCAACCATTTAAACACTCGAGCTATTGCTGAACAAATCTCTTGTATAGCATTCTTCATTGCCACGAAAGCTCTTTTAATGGATCTAGCAAATCTGGAGATAGCCTTCAACATTTCTCGCAAACCATCAGCCATCGAGGCTATTGGAGAAACTGCAGTTTTAACCAGATCTTTTGTTTCATTTAATGCCATGCCTTGTCCACACGTAGCACTTTCCGACATGACCAGGATATTGTTACTAAAGTTAGTAACGGGGTAAATCATCACCAGTACCATGGCGTACATTAGCAGGAAGGACCTGCCTTGACTCGTGAAAAAATTTGGAATAACCAACAGCATTACACATCTAATAAGGTCCGAAAAAGCCAGTCCAATACAGAGTATGAAACTCACCATAATAGCAAGAGTTACGCAAATTTTTAAGTTCAACTGAAGGCTCAACGCCATCAGGACGTATATACCAAACGACATCACTGTTCCAGCGAAAAACCACAAAATACTTCTGAATATCTCGTTATTATATGTTCCTTCAGTAAGCGTCCTGGCAAAACAAGATGTCGATTTGCAACAACAAAACTTTTTGTTTTTCTGTTTCCCCTTATGTAGAACACAGGGACAGCACATTCGTAGTAGTGTTTGTTTGATAAACTCCATTACAACAATATACCAATTTTCGTACCATGATCTTAGGGGAGGAAGTCCCTTCTGGGCACGAATTGAGTTGATTTTCGCTCTTTCCAATCTGGCGACCGCTGCTTTCAACTTAAATGCATTTATCATCCTTCGGCTTTCCCTGTTCATCTTGATTTATTATTCCAAATGAATACCATACAAACTACAGATAGCAATGAAACAGGAAAGATGACCACGTCTTCTTGAGACGTCTGCCTTACATGACGTAATAAAGTTTGATTACGTCGTATGACGTCATCATGACTAATAACGACAAAGCGGCAAAGAAAATGAAATGGGAAATGATATCAAATAGAGTTTTACATCCTACTTTTCGGTATTTGATCCGGTTAATCAATTATGTTATATGCCATACAAAGCAATTGACACTAAGCGTCGGTTTATTTCTCATAGACTCCCAAAGATTTAACAATATTCCAGATAGTCCTAATAGTGCATAAGAACCAAGCATTTCGCATTAAAAGGCACTAGTTGTTATCTCACCCACGATGACATAGCAAGACTAGAGTCAATTCACCTATTAAATGCATGGCATAGAAATCTAAAATAGATCCGGTCGTGTAGACTGTTTCTATATTTTCCTACACTATCTATCTGACCTACTATTTCTTTTATGTAACTTTGACACATTATCGCTTAAAATAGATGTTTGTATTGGCCCTGTGGGGTGGTGCTTGACGACGTGTAATAAAGGACAGGATGGGTAGTGTATAGGGACAACCTGTATATGAAATATTAACTGAGTTTAGATAGGAGAAATACATAATTGTTTTATGTTCGTATTTTCTGCATTTAATTGATTAATGAAACAAAAAATAAGCATGTCGCCCTTATAGCGGACAAATTTTACATTTAGTTACAACAACAATGGGCTAATCTTTTTCGTACGATCTTTGACAGGATTTTTCTAAAAAGGTTTTCGAGCATTAGTTTATATTTGTAACATTCTGATATCCAGTCCGACCGGTGCGATTTATGTCGTAATTCCAGATAATAACGTGCTAGGAAAACAACGCCATTAGCTCAAATATCTTATATGCCAAATCAGAGTACATCGATACCATGTCTGTGTGGAATGAATATTTTAAATATTTGGGAAGATCCTTCGAGTTTTAAGTTTTTAAGATAGATAAGGTATTGTTCTAGGTGCGTTTTATCTTATCTTTAATCTCGGGTCTGAAGACAATCCGTCACTTCTCATTTCTTCCTTTTAGAAGCAGGTCAGTAAGAAATCTTTATTACAAATTAGATCTAAGTCTAAAGCTTCTGCGTGTATCATTGTTAGATGCCTAATGTTCGATTCGTGTGCATAGTTGTCATCAAAGTCGTCTTTATTGTACGGAATATGGCCTGATTCACGTTGGATAAAACGTGTTGTCGTCCATCACTTCTTGCGTATTGCAGATAAGAAAATCGGTAATTATATTCTAAGGCAAGATGCAAGAACCATAATGTAGACACGCCGCGAAGAGAAATTGAGCTAGAAGCGTCTGCCGTAACTTAATTCACGTAGGTTGTGTATGCCCACTTAAACATATAGGATGCTAAGCCATCTCTTTTTTTACAATATGGTTACACCACTTTTTCTAGATTCCTACGGCTATTCAAAATGACGAGGACCTATTCAATTCACGTTTTAATTTGAATTTTAGGATGTTTGGACCAGTGTCATTATTGGTATTGGGGTTAGCCGCGACACAGGCTCTGTTAGTTGTCAACCAAACCAGCAGTCTACGATTAGAAAACCAAAATGGTCAGAAGAATTTATTTATGGGTTTAGCTGATGCTATGGCTTTAGATACCGACCAGAATCTACTCTACGTTGTTGGTGAGTATCAATATACTTTAAAACGGGTCTCTAGAAACCCTAAATCTTGAATTTTGATCTGGAACGTTATAATTAAAGAAAATAAACCATATATTTTATATGTATATCTATGGTTCAGAAACAAGCCGAAGTTTATATTAATCCGTTACCATTATTAGAGATACCAACAGATCGGCATTTTACAGCATGTGGCGAAAGCACATTATACACAGTATTCTGTGTTATTCGACGTCTAATGGGCCTGCAAAAATATGTTGGATTATGGAGAGTGTCGTGGTATTCAAATTTATTGATTTATCATTGAAACCACTGTTACTATTTCTAACTTTGAGTATGTGACTCCGATGAGTTTTTCGGGTGTATTTTTGTTAGTCGACCAAAATCCTGAAACAATCTTGTGCGTTAAGAGTTTCATGTAACATTAAGACTGCAAAAACACTGCAAAGAAATTGTCTTTATCATCTATTGTGTATTTTCCAGGTGGTAATACTGATATGTTGAACGTAGTGGATGTTTCATTGAAAGACAATCTGAGGTTATACTTCCAGAAACATTTTAGTGCTGTCAGTGACGGTATCCCTCTCTCAGTCGCTGTCTGTCGATTTTCTGGCCTCAATCAACTGGCTAGACTTGCTATTGGTTTCGCTAACAGAGAGAAGACCTATGAGGGCCATATTGAAGTGTTCGATTTATTGACCGCTGGAGCCAGTAATCCTCAGCTTGTGATACGTGAAAATATTGCAGGTGAGTATTGCTGCACAATGAACACATTTTGGGTTCCTAAGGACTGGAATTTGGAAACTGAGTATTTGGAAGAAAAGCTTGGAACTTGCGCTACAAGATATATTCTTCATTTCCATACTACTAGAAATTTAAATTTCGATGATGAATGATAGTTTGTGTTTCACAAACCGCCTTTTCTTCAAGGTTATCGAAACAATTCTCATGGGCTACTGTTTCAGACCAGTTATTCAAATCAGGATAGCCACTGTCTGCTGATAAAGTTATTCAATCTGAAAGGTATATAATGACGTAGGTTGTGTTAGTTAAAACCTCGACACTTGTAAGATGTCTGAATCCAATTTTATCGTTATTATAATATTTAATTGGCATGTAGTGAGGCTTCCTCAGTCGCTAAAGAAGGTTTATGCCCTTTTCTTTCATATATTTGATATATCGTCATCGGTGTTTGACGTTACACTTTTCTAACCCTTTCAGCATGTATAACTTGGCCCAAAGTGATTTCATTTAATATCCATATTACTTTGAGTTCAGATTTCAGGGTATATAGGTGTTTATCTTCATTGTTCATAAGGGGGTTAAGTTTCTTATTATTTCCAGTACAACCTGACCCAACGAGTTTAAAATTCAATGAAGAATGCGACCAGATTGTTGTTGCTTGTGCTGGTGAAGCAGGTGGTCGAAATGATCCCAAAGTTTTTGTAGATCCCGTCGGCCATGTTGATTTGGTTCAACTGAACCCTCTTGGTGGTTATACTGTACACAGACTTAATTTTGCGTGAGTTTTTGTTTCATTTGAATTTCTGAGACTTTAAATTCTTTGCGACAAATGGAAGGAAACATTTAGCTTAAAGTTTGACACCAAAGAGTTGTTATGGCAAACCATCTATCAAGGCATATTGTATAGCATTTAACGGTCAAAATTGTTAGTTGATTATGTTAAATTTGTGGTGCCTCTACCTCGTCGACATAAAAGCTTCTTGGTTTGTTCTTCAGAATTGCAATTTGATAGGTAGTCCTGGTTTCTCTTCTTAAGTTCTCGGAATTACAAAGGGTAATATTATAAGGGACAAACAATGATGACACATAATTCAATTCATTTAATTTCAGTGCCAATAATTCAGCTGTTCGTCAGGTTTATAACAACTACAACGATATTAACCAAGGACTCGCTAATGATCTTGAACCGGAAATTATTGCCTTTGGCTCAAACAACACTGCTTACGTCATTTGTCAGGTAATGCCATGCATTTTTATATAATATTTTACTTCATTAATTCTCCTCAGTTGTTTACTTCGAACCTATGAGAGTGTACAATATTTCAATCCGATTTACCCCTTTCGCTGATGACAAATACAGAGATCGTCTAGACGTGCCAGACAAAATCCGAGATCCAGTGTGCTTCAGATAAACGATGACAAGCAGAAAAACACGAAGACAAATATGTAGATTTACATTGTAAACGGTTTGGTGAAATAAAAATTATAACATTATAGGAGAATAACGCTGTTGGTGGATTTGATACTACCAGAGTTAACACTGACATCCAACTGTATGATATGGGAACAAAAGACTTCAGCATGTATGACGTAGATACCAGTGATGCTGATTTAAGTATGACATTTTTTAGCTATAGATTATCTGCCAAAACTTAAAAAAAAGTGCAAACAATGATGATATATTTACGTCATTTGTAAAATTAAGAGATAATGGCCCTATTCTCAAATGCTGTGCAGATTACTGAATTTGAGCTCCACCAATCAACAACACAATATCCCATGTTGATGTCATCCTGTAAAAGAAATGGTGCATTTTTGGTTCATTCAAAGTCAGCCATTTTCTATCTAATTGAGCTTCAGTAACCATCAACAAACAATTACTGTTCTTTGTTTTCATAGATGATAGTCCAAATGGAGATGGTATCAACCTTCAGAGACGAAACATCCAAGCTTTTTATCAACCAGGAGATATGAAAGTGTTCCAACATAACGGTGAAGATTATTTACTAACAGCCGATACTGGAGCTCAGAAACAATTCACTGCCGTTGAGCAAGGAGTCGATTTTACTGAATCTAAACGTGGACGTCAATTTGACGGTAAGAAATGATGTCTCTCTGCCTATATTTGTCAGCGAAAGTCTTATTGTAGATTAGTTTGGCAACTGATCAATCCTTTTTGGTTATTTTACATAGCTAATGATAGTGACTCGATGTATCTCTTGTGAACCAACACCTGCTTGGTACATCTACTTATCTAGATAATTGCTTTTATGGTATATTTCTTATGTACTGTGCCATATGCACAAAGTCGTGATAAAATTAAACCTTCATATCCAATTCCTGATAAGATTTAATATCCGACACTAGTGAAAGCAGCATTATACAAAACTTCTCCAAAGTCTTTCTATTAGTTTTCCTTGTCCATGCATATGCCTTACCAGACGCATTTGTTCACTAACCTAGAATCCTTATGATTCTAATTCAAATGTTTTTATGTAAAATTATCTTTGTTTCAGCCAATGAATTGAACACCAACGCCTTAGGATCTGCTACTGTTGATGATCTGAGAGATAACGCCAGATTAGGTAAGGATACCGCACTGTATTTCATATAAAGTAGAAATATTCTTGTAGACAGTGTACAAATAAAAACTTGGTTATTATGTCAATAGGCCAGGGTCGCCAGGCCCTGATTTTACTCTTGATCATTTATCGAAGAACCTGTGTGTACATTTCAAAACAAAATAACTAAATACCACCAGATCTTACCGGATCGTTCAAAATGAAATAAATGACAAAGCCATGTGTCAAGCCAAATGTCTTTGTAAAAATAGTAAACGTTTTCTGCCATGTGAATTTCATCAACAAATATAGTCGATGCTATATATCTATAGGTAGACTGTACCTCAGTAATCTACAACAGAAATTGGATGGGTTTGATGATGTTATTACCAATACCTATACATCCTTGAGAATGTATGGTGCTAGAGGCTTCTCTATCTGGAGACCCAGTGATCTGTCTCAGACTTATCACAGTGGTGGTGAATTCGAATACCAGATGAAAGAAACCTACCCCAGTTTATTTAATGGTGATATTGTAGGTGGTAATAGAGTACCAACACAAGATACTGATACTCGATCAGACGATAAGGTACGTGAGGTTTCAGGCGATCTGAAACCTGGGAAATCTCCCTGGCTTAATCAAGGCATGGGATCTAATTGCTTGAACCTTCAACTGAACAGCAGTTCTTGCTTTCCCGTATCCCAAAATTTATGATCAAGGAAGGGTGGAAAGACAGTACTGCCAATAGGATAAGAAAACCTACATGTACTTATTTACTTCCATTTCATATTCGCTCTAAGGAACGTAGTCCTCTCGCTCTAGTTCCACTCTAACAGAAATGAAATAAGGCTGGTCCACGCCCTATGGCGCTATTTATTATACAGGTACGGGAAAGTAGAGAATATTGGACAGAATGCCATCTATTCATGGATAATAACTATGGGTTTGAAATACCTTAAGGCTTGTATCATTCCAGGGCCCTGAACCAACTGCTATCGCTACTGGTATGGTTAACGGTAAGAGAATTGCCGTCATTGGTAGTGGACGTACTGGTACACTCTTCGTTTACATCATTGAACCCGATAGTGCCAATCTCCCTGTTGGTCGATTCCAGAGTATCTTCAGACCAGGTGATGCCAATGACAACTGGACCAATTTATGGAACCAAGACAGAGCTGGACATCCCAGAATTACCGCCATGGAGTAAGTGGGAAGAATGATTTACATACTTCGAAATTATGATTGAAATCTACTGAGTCGCCCCAAGAGTCACTGTTTATTCTGATTAGTGCAACAAGTATGACATATCTATGAGTACGCCTACAATACAATGACGGACGTAACTGCAAGTTCACAATCTCGATTTTGCCATAAGCTACTGTTCTGACCGTGCTTGGACTGTGATGGGCAGTGGATTCCGATTTATGATTATGTTGGTGAGAAAATAAACATGCCAGTTTCTGCCAAGCTTCCATAAGTGCTTAGACAATCTCTCAAAGCCTTTTACGCGAAAGCAAGGGCAAGTAACTCAGTTCAGACCACATTGTAACCCTTTGTTCAAACACCTCTAAAGATGTTCTCGTTTATTTCAGGATTATTGGTACTGATTTGTATGTATTAGGTGGAGCTACTGGTACCGTTAATGTCTACTCATTAAACGATATCTAAACAGATGCAAATAAAAATTTAAAACTAATATTAATTTGTACTATTTAATGACTGAAATTAATATGTGCTACGTCCCTCTATTCTGCACCTGTTTAGCTGATGACAACGGGTAACGCTGCATGGACATTGGCATTAGCCTACTCGTTTTCGATTTCTTAAAGTCGAAGGACCTGAACAGCTTGTAGCACATGGTGTCTAGATTTGCTGTCACGTGTCCAGTCCGAGCGACAGCGGTTCCGACCTGACCTGGGTTTTGGTAAAAGGAGATGAAAATATTGTTATAAATAACACAGATCGTGCGACACGTTCGTGTGTGACCCGATTGACTGTAAATATAAATTTTGTTATCGGGGACAGGAAGGAGTCTTGTTGACTGAATTAAGCCTCTGATATTTCTAATTTTGATGAATATACTGACTCTGATAGCTATTATTGAATAATCACCGGTTGACTCTGATAGATATAATAGAACGGGGACTTACAGACTATTTGTATATTTTGTAGTTTCGTCATTATTGCAAAGGGACTGAATGAAAGATTGAAAGATGAAAGATACTGACGAGAGACAAACAGTAAAAGAATTAAAATGCCTGAAATGTATATACGTTTCTTGATACAAAGTTTCAAATTTTACACAATTCTCATATTTCAACCAACCTCTAATAAAGTAGGGCTTGGTCGTCTGTAGGGATTTCCCGCTCTTTAATACACATATTACTACATAATACAACTAGATATCAAATTTACCTATCTTATTGAAGTGATTAATTTTAAATCTGATTCAGCTAATCCAGGGATTAAGAATATTATTAAGTTATTAGCAAGCCTATCCCATTTCCAACATCAAAAAATTTATATTTGGTTTTAATGCGTTATTTTTTATTGCCTTGATTTTTAATCAGATTTTTAATTAATTTAAATTCTTAAGTTTTTCTCGTGGAAATTTTAGTCATACGATCTTTACATAAATCCTCCTTTTTTCGTTTATTTTTAATTTCAAAACCTTACAATTGTATCGATGACAGTAATTGTCCTTCGATAGCATATTAGAATGGCGCGTTTTCCACTGTATCGTGAATATCGGCCTGTCTATATTGTCATAACATTTAATTGCCGACGAATAATACCCAGATTCTCATTATAAAAATGACACGAAAGAATATTATCTTCAATGGAGCTGTATCTGCTTTTAGAGCAAATATCATACACCAGTTTCTCATTGATCGTCTTGTAAAGATAATATCCATGCCTATGTCGCTTTGATATTCCTCTGATATATGCTAAAGTATTCGAGATAATTTTCGTATGCAATAACGAGATAGTTACGAATGTTGAGGTTATTTAGTACGATATTAATTGTTCTAATTTCACTATAAAATGAACTAATGATTAACTAGTTTTAGTCTAGTAGATTTGGTCGGAATAACGAATTATTCTTATTAACTGTTAGCTAATTCGCAAAGTTATTGATTGACATGGTCATTGCATGTTTCGGATACCATTTTCTAATCAAATTCATTTAAAGAACGTGAATGAGATACAGTACAGGAAGATAAAAGAGGTAGGTCATTTTCAATTATAAAATTTAACTTGCTTTGAAAACTTCATGAGATTGATTGACCCACAGAAGTTGTAAAACAGGAATTGGCCCCTTTCTCCTTAATATGGGCCATATTCAAAAGAATATTCTGCTGTTATGTTAATGCTGTTAATATCGGCCAGGCCAGACGAATCTTGGTATCTTAGTCTTTTTGATATGTTGTTCATGTACCGTATAAATGGTAATAGAGGGTGAACTTTTCTTAACTTGTAGAGGATTCGAACCCACGGCACCTAATCGCCTAGTCGACAATCCAGCTCGCTACCGCCTGAGCTATATTGTACTGTCACAAAAAGACAGCGTTAGAGTGAAATATTGGCGTATAAGGGTGTTAGTTATGTATGCGTTCTAGCAGTGATGAATATTTTCGAATCTAGGGACTTGGACTTGAGGATTGATGGTTGTGAAAAATGTGTAATTATCGGCCAATTGGTTTGTACCAAATATAACACTTAAACGTTTTAATCTGTAATTACTCTGAAAGGAATAACTAAGAAAGGCTTAGGTATTGTAGTGATACATAGAATTATATTTAATCATTATTCATTACCAAGTTGGTTTCAGGTGCTATCTGAATGCCATTACATGGAACATTTAACAAAATAACAATAGTTGTAAACTATAATATACTTTTGTTACTGAATTGATTAAAATAAACTGCATTTTATTGGACTTGAATGAATTAAACTGAACAATAGAGTTCATTTCATAATAACTGCACCTGCGAGTTGGAATTTGAGCGAGATGTTCGCATTGTTGGATTATTATATATTTTCGATAAGCTTAATTTTACTATAAAGGCATTCTTTTTTGCAAATTTTATGTTGTTATTCCTAAACCCTTTTCATTACTTTGTAAAATTTTATCTACAAAATTACTACTATGATCACCAAGTACCTCCATGGTCTAATCGTGGTCTAATAATAACAAAAATGGGCTTGACAGAACTTTGATGCAATTGGTGTGAAATTATTGCAATGCGAAACTACGCGACTGACATAGTTTCTACTTTCAGATCACGAACTTTGTTGACCGAAATGTAAAAGGCGTGACTCAAATCGAACTACTGTATAAACGTTCCGACGTAAATAAAGTAAAATGAAAGTAGCACCTCAAATTCTTTCAACAGTTTACATCGAAAGAATGTTTCCAACACAAAACTTGCAAAACAATGTTTATGTTCTATGTTCTATTCTATCAAAATATCGAACGATTTATTCTGGCGTAGTGATTTCAATGGTGTTAACTAAGTTCGTGTCTGTTTTGTCTATCTAAAAACGTTACGTAGTTTCGTATGGAAATGATGCAATAATAATATGTTTATAAACAGTTGGCAACCAAACAGCACCTCTTCTGTTGTAAACACGTGTTTCGATCATCAATTTAAGAATGAGGGTAAGAATGATTGGTATTTCAGTTGTCTTTCGAATGTTTTTACGCTTTTCAGCTATATTATCTTCATTATTGGGAGCACTGGTTTAGGAATGAGGCCTATACACCCTAATAACGATAAGAATATTCCAGTTGTCTTATTTACCACAGAAAACAACCAGCTGTAGACACACGTTTCGGTTTCATAAAACAGGACAACTTGTTTATAATGAGGTTTAATTCCAATATTATATCGAGATGTATGAGAAAATTACATGAATTCCATTATGCTAGGTTTGCAGTGTTCCCGACGGCCACGGTAATCACGGTTCAGGCTATCGTGGGGAAGACGCGATTAACGCGGGGAGACGTGTTAGGCAAACGTGATTGCCGTGGATGCTGGTCAGAATTTTTAATTGTCAAAAAATTGCCGTGGATGCTGGCCAGAGTTAAACTGTCACAAAAGAAATGGCCGTAGTAAAACTGGGTAAATGCTACAAAACGTGACAATATGTGCACCGTGTCAGACCGTAGAAGAACTCAACGCACCGTAATGCTCCGGCCTGCAAAGCTTCAAACATCGGGACGCACCTTAATGTAACGAAACGGATTTCGTTCGTTCACTTTAGCCTGCCACGAGATCCGTGACAAAACGGAACACAGCGTGACAAAACGGAACACAGCGTGACTAAACGGAACACAGCGTGACAACACTGGAAAGGAAATGCCCGTCCCACTACGGACCATTTCCAAGTTTTGTAACGACCTATTACATATTGTCAAGTTTTGTAGCATTTACCCAGTTTTATTACGGCCTATTTTGTTTCTCCGCGCCGTGGCTGCCGTGGCAAATCTTTTGACAATTTAAAATTCTACCCCGGCATCCACGGCGTTGTCTCACGTTCACCCCGTTTCCCCACGGTCGCCTGAAGCGTGATTGCCTTATAAGTTTGGAACATATAAGTGTAGTATGATTGTCATTGCTGGGGGAGTTTTCAGTATACCGTGGGTACAGACGTGCTCCAAGCTTCCAAATTTCCACGTTAGACAGACGCATCAGTCCTGGATGAAGAGGACAACAACATGTGGGATCCCATCAGAAGGCATCGGACCGGTAAACAACCTTACTGACCTTTGGTGGAGCCGGTTCATCGTCCCAACGGCCTGTCACGGATACCGTGATAAACAGCAAGGAAACTCAGGCACAACAAAACACAAACAACCAAAATTCCACGGCGCAATATGTTTCGGGCAAACGGTGCTGCCGGGGCCGACTGGAACATTGTGTAAACCTAGCATAACCATTAGACTGGTAGTGTTAACACAGTGAATTGGTACAATGTCCATTCTGAGATAACGAGATCTTTCAACTGGCGTATTTTATTGGTCTGCGATCAGGAAGCTCATAAATTCAGACAAAGGAGATAAATGATTAAATGCGGAATTTTTTACTGTTGAGAAGTTTAACAATATCGTCTGGGGCAGATTTGTTATTGTAATAATCAATTGTCATGATCAATATATTAATCTATCTATTATATCCTCTTGTTGTTAAAACACAATGAAATCCCATTAAACTAAGCTTGCTTTTAAAAGTTAACATGGGTAACATACATGTATTATATATCACACTAGCTTTAAAGTGACGTATTCTTGTAAACTTCTAGTCTTCCTAAAATAAATCTGTTACATGTTTGTTTACCACCCAGAAAGCCGTACTTGTATCAAGTGAAAGTGAACGTTGCCAGTTGTTATTGACATCTACATGGGTGATAATGTGGGTTGAACTAATAACAAATTTACCCAGTGTATTTCTTTTGATAGAAACAATTTATTTATCAGATAATGTTGGTTGGTTAGTAGATGGCAAGTTAACGTCCGCTTCCAACAGATGCTGATATCACAGACTAGGTACTCGTAGTTTTGGTGGTAGTAGTTGTTGGTGGTTATATTCGTTCTATTGGATGATTCTGTGTTGTTGATGTGGTAGTTGAGAATAAGTATAAGACCTTGTCGGGTCGAATGACATGGCGGTGAAACTCGGCCCTAAGTAGTTTTCAGCATTCCTCGTTTTAATCATGGCAATCTGAAGAATTTGGTAGCGGATTCATTTCAATAGTCAATACTCTTCTACCTAAAGACGTAAAAAATCTTATTGTTGGACCGTTGTTGTTATCTTGACTGCTTCGTTATTATGTTTTATCACAGTTCAAGTTTTAAGATGGCTTTATCTTTTCTCTTTTTAGGAAACATCACCTACTGTCACCTTTATAGCACATCTGACCCTTTTCTGAATCAGCCCAACATATTGGCCTTACCAGATCCCCAAACGTGGAATACGCATGTGGTTTGCATTGGGTAATCTAAAACAGCTTATACAGGTTATATGTATTATATGTTTTGGAATTTCAACGTGTGTAGGATCAGCAAATTTGACATCAGCAACCTTCTACTGATATATGAAGCATGATTTTAGGTCTCCTTTCTGTTCTCCCATGTGGACGAATAATTTCTACGTTCTGACGGCAAACTAAGTCAAAACATTTCCTGTGGTATTATTAAGTGAATATCGAAAATTTTTCAGTAAAAAGTGTGCGTATATCTGAGTTTTGGATTGTACGCAACCGGTTAAACGGAGTTCCGCTGTGCACTTTTACGAATAATGTACTCTATATTAATTAGAACCCACTTCCGGAAGAGAAAGTAAAATAATGAACTGTTATTGAAAAATATATACTATGGAAAACGTAGCCTTATTGATAATCGTTCATTCATTAGAGACACGGCAGACTTCTATTATAGATTTGGATTTTAATTGGTTTTATTAACGGGTCACCGTAATTTCCAAGATGTTTTGATGTACTGCACAATACGTCTAGCCTATTGAGCGATTTCTAGTAATTTGCCGGAAGGAAGAAAGAAAGGGTCACCAAAACCTTGTCTCTCTCTTACTGTGCTATTTCATTCCGACCTAGACTACTACATCTTCAATTAGGTTTTTAAAAATAAAAAAGGGAAAATTGTATGATTGATGAAATCAATAAGACCGTCTGCTTGACGGGATGACAAATATTTAAAAAATCCTTGACATCGTGAACATTTTTCTTCTTACGGTATTTTCCATCATGTTAACGTGTACTAAGGTACTGTGGTGTATTAGTCTTGTACTTTCCGGCTTCATACTCACTCAAGGTAAGTCTATATTCTATATATATTAACTAGTCGTTACGATACTACTGTTTCTATGGGTAAGGTCCAGCATGGGTTAGGCGAATTCCGGCATATTAGAGCATGGGGCAATATTAGTTGAATCGGTGCAAGTGGTACCATAACTATTCTTTGTCCGTTCGTGTTTTGCAAATCAGACAGTGTCACGACAATCTCGGCTCGTCACGCAATAGAAATATTGAAATAAATGTGTATTGGATTTTAATCTCAAAATTATTTCCCGCGACCTCAACATAGTCGCTTATATCATAGGAGATCTTCAAAGATATGTCTGGCCTCTGAAAGCCTGTGATGGATGTAGGCTAGACTGGAGAGTATTCACGTAGTGTTCCCTATATGACTTCCCACTTGACATAAAAGTTATTGACCTGACATGACAAAAGCGTTTCGTCTTAAACTTTAATCGAGGCATCGTACGACACAGGTTTTACATCCTCACGCTATCTTGTCAGTTGGGAATCGGGAAATGGAGGCCACTGTCGTTCTCCTGGCACAATTTCATTTACTGCTCATGTTTCTCTTTGACATTAGCTCAATCAGAGGCAAAAAAAGCAAAAAAGACGTAAGACACCAATTAATTTCATTTTCATAATAGTCAAATGCGTGGGACGCGTAGAAATAAGGCTTGCGTATTTATAGATATAACTATGTTGGAGGGGGGGGGGGGGGGGGGGGGGGCATCGTTCTGTATGTTCGCTCCGCTTTGTTTATTGTGAACTCGACATATTGGAAACGATCTTAAAGGTTATATAGATCCATGTTTGCCTCTATTCGGGGGTATTTGGATATGTATTATCTGTATGGTTCTCTTTAATATCGACATTCGACTAGGAATTTATATAAGAGCAATAATCAATCAAGGTAGACCTTGAGTCATTCAAGTTGGTTGTCTGTGCCCTATATTAAGTGCACCTATTAAGTGCAAAATCAAAAAATCGTTATTTGTCATAATCAATGTTGCGGTAAAACTTAAAACTGTAGAGAATGTGTGTGAGACAGAGGAAGGAAAGGGTCGGAGAAGGGTAGTGGCGTCTGTACATGTGTGTTGACATGCTCCCTCCCCAAAAAAGAGGCAGGCTCGATTTTGCTCCCCCCCCCCCTTCCACTTTCAAATTTTTAATCATTTTGCATAGTGAAAGAATGGCCTATGCCCCCGCCCTGGGTAATTTTGTGGCCCTTGCTAGCCCTCCTCAATTAATGTTTCCTAGAAACGCAACTGGAAAAGGGTTGAGCAGGACATGTGCATTTTCTTTGACAGCCCTCAATAACACATCGAGCTTTTAGCAACTTCTTGACTGTAACAGCCACTATTTCACCGATTGGATAGAACGCCAACGAATACAGCCAATCAGAGACTTCAATAAAAATTCACAAACTTTCTGTCTGTGCCTCTAATAGACTGTATTCGCTAGCGTACAATCCAATCAAATCACTCCATTTACAACCTTCAAGAAAGGTGGCTATTGCAGTCGAAGTTCGTAGTAGCTTGACGTTGTGAAGATGTCTGATAACATGTCCCGATTTGTACTACCCCTTGTAGATAGTTGCACACATTATTCACTTTGTTAAATAGTCGTGCAATACATCTTTATTAGGAAATATTTGAAATAGTTAGTAAATAGTTTGTACGCAACTGACACGGTTTTGAATAAGATCAATTGAGGTATGTATTGAAGTTAAAATTAAAATTAGTTCAATCGAAAATATGCATCATATAATATGCACCAAGCATAAATTACCTCAAGGCTGATAAATTAAATTTTATTTACTCTTCAAACATTCCCGGATACATTAAGAGATGTGTAGGTGTGCACCTCTACTTGTTATGTAGGGTTGCAACAAAGTTATTGCTGGGGGTTAGGTATTGTTTGGTCGGTATGACTATGCAAACTTTCGTAAAACGTAAATACTATGTAATGTCACGTGATCCAATTGTATATCACATAACCGACTTTTATCAACAAAATGGCGCCGCAGATCAGACCGGCAGGTCATGAGGTTAAAGGATAGTATATGGTTTAGTTTTTCGCGTGATTTCATCGGCTATTGTTCTGATAACTGATAATTAATTGGCTGGCTATATTAATACCAAACAAGGAAGTATGTTAAATTATTGACCGATTTTTACCTGAACAAACTGTAACACATAATTTGCTTTTTATTAAGGTCTACATTATATATTTTTTGGTATTCAGAACTGAACACTGCAACTAGAACATGTAAAGAGATTATAAAGAGGTTTTCTAAATTGTCTAAGCGTATCGAGTACACTGATAGCATCCATGTTCACCACTCCAATTTTAATTTTCACCATTCCAATTTTAGTTTTCACCACTCCAATTTCAATTTTCACCACTCCAATTTCAATTTTCACCGTTCCAATTTTAATCAGACATCTGTGGTTCCAGCAATTCCGCTAAAAACTAAGTTTGATGACGTCACTAATCGAGAAGGGACTTAAGTGATATAAGCAGAATTTAGTGGAATCACAGACGTCTGATTGAAAATGTTACAAATTGATTTTATCAGTGTCCCCGATACACATGAAAAATTAAGAAAACCTCATAACAATCCCTTAAGCACCCCTAATTTTGAAAGGTGAAAACACCATGAAAGCACAGCAAAATATTCTGTTTCTAATGATTGTTGTTGTCAGTTTGACAGATGTCGATCAAATTGTCAGAAAAGCACGATTCTACCATAACTAGATTTTTTCCCACAAATTATAAGTAGTACAAATTTTAAACAATCACCATGCAATTAAGCTTTATTCAGGGCTAGGCATGTGAAACAAAGAAATGACTGAATTTTTCCCTTGCTCGTCTTTGCTATGTACAGACTTCAAGCACCTGCGTTTACGGGGAATGACTGGCTTTGTGATGCTCTGATTGATCTATGATAGCTGCTTACGTACATTTGCTCTTTTCGGCGAACAGTAGCGATTTTGTGCTGATTTTGAATTTGATGATTTTTTACATTGAAGCAGCACAGTGTTATATGCATATCACGTATAAACGTACTACAGAGGGAGACACTGGTTGATTTGAGGTCAAAAACACTGACAGTTATGTGATCAGGTCGTAGTTTAAATATATGTGTACCAATTGTCCACTGACCTGCTTAACTCGGTTTATATATAAACTACATATTCATTCAGTACAGATTGTGTTTTTTTCACATACTAGTCCATTGACCCACTGACTCTGACACACATCATTCTGGTTACATAATACTATCATTGTGCTAAGCACAGATCTCGGTAGCTTCCAGCAACCATTGGCCTACTGGATGCTAGAGTTGACATAGAACTATAAAGGACATTCAATCATGCTGATAAATGCAGAGGGAGTGGAAGGTGTGGGATTTCTAGATACGTGTGCAGAATTTGAAAAGATTACTATCCCAGATACATGGGAATTTTGGTACGGTTAATAACAAGCTTCGACATTGGTTAAACCGACAATCTGTCGGTAAACTTTTCTGTGTTGCCAACTAAAATTTATAACTGAATTTATTTACTACATTTGTCTAAATCTTTTATAGCTGGAATATGCTGGTATACCGTAACTAAAAGAGGAATGTGTCGAAACGTGAATTTCATTAACTCAACAAGAGATGAATGCTGTAGAACAACCCTACCTACCATGTCTTGGAGTCCACATGAGTCACCAACGCGTGGAACACTGTTTTATTGGGATATCCTGATGAGAGGAGCACCTCGGTGTTCTCCCTGTCACAGTAAGGTTTCCATTGTTTCTTTGTCGCATCGCGGCCAGCTGCATTGACATTGCGTGTTAGGCACTTAACTCAGATTAACTTCATTAAGTCATCTAGGTAAATAAGTCGTTTTTGGTTGTGAAAAGTCGCCTCGATTGGTCTGATCGAAACCGGGGATACTCTGTTAGGTCTAAGCGTTGATTGTATAGCTTACTGATATCGGGGTTTCCGGGCTGTTGACATTGTTAGACAAGACTCCATTGAAGTCCAGTATCCTTTTTTTAGGTACATATAATGAACAATTGATCAATGTAATTCGTTTCTGTTAGCTAGTTGTACCAATGTTCACTGTGGCAGCAACAAGAGATGCCGAATGAGACATGGTCGACCAAAATGTGTCTGTATACCAAATTGTCCTAGAGCGTTACGACATTCCGGATTGGTTTGTAGCAGTAACGGAATAACCTTCGATGATGCCTGTGAATTAAAACGACACAACTGTAGACATGGGGAGCATCTAACTGTAGCGTACACTGGACCTTGTAGACGTGAGTATTTCATCCTTGTACTCTGTATTATTTAGCACTATAAGGTGTAGAGACGGGCGTAAAACCTCATTTCGTATGACTTTTTTCAATTTCCTCACGATTGAACTATGTCATCCAGGCCAGGCATTATCCAAACGGTTTTAGATGTCATAGACCCTAGCGCTAAGGTCTTTCCTAGAATACACGACCCGATATCACGACCAGCACTTAAAAGTTGCTGCTACATATTATATTCTGTTCACAATCAATAACTTTCACCAAGCTCTATATAAAAATCTTCAGGGGTAAAGTCATCAATATATTTGCTTTACCAGCTGATTGAGCTCCATTTCAGCTATCATTAGATCTGGATATTGCCGATATCATCACGTAATTAATCATTTATGCATGAGAGAATGTTACAATGGATTGAGAACACAGACTTGAGCATAGATACTTCTGATAGTTCATTTATTTGTAGACGTACGCGACGTCAGATATTCATTAGACATATTATTATTTCTTGATATATACACAGGGTCTTGTCGAGATGTGAATTGTTCGAGAAATCTAACATGTTTGGAGGATCAGAATGGATTACCACACTGTGTACCCTGTGTTCAAAACTGTTCTCATGTGACCAGGTCTCCACCTGAGTTGTGTGGTGAAGACGGGGTAACCTACCCTAGCCGCTGTCATCTGTTTCAAGCTATTTGTGCGAAAGGGAAAACGATAAGGTTGGCTTACAAAAGTAGCTGTATAGGTATGTAAAATAGGGCAAGATCATCTTCTCATTGTCAAGCTATTACAAACGTCGGTCTTATACCTTGTCTGCAATAGGCAACTTTCTTGTGTCATGAAACGATTTGATACAGATAATCAGAACCTGCGACAGAAATTCTGTTTACAGTATTTCTGTCTAGCCTCTGAATGGCTGTATTCACTGACGTACAATCCAGTCAAATCGCTGCATTCCTTGGTTCAAGTATAGTGTACGGATTTCGTAATAGCTTGGGATTGTGAAGATGGGAGAAGCCTTGCAGACAAGGGTATAGTAGTTTCGGCCAACACCTTCATTTGGAGTAATTTGGTAAGGTTGAAGTTTCGTACAAAGACCAACGTTCTGATCTTATTCATGGACAGAGGTTTGGGTGTTTCGGCGAACAGGGAAATACGAAGCGAGTGTTGGAGAACTGCTCCTGCACTGAAACAGCTTTTGATGGTATTTTTGGGGATTCAACCGAGATCAAATGTATTTGGCCCTGTTTCCGACAATGTAACTAAGACAAGATCCAGATTTTAAGAAATACATTAATTCGATTTGTTGATAAAACTAAATTTAAAATTGATTTTAGTGATTGACCAATGAGATAAATTGACCTCTAAAATCAATCATTAAGTTTTCATGAATGTGAGCCCAAATCCTTACGAAAAAACTCTTATCTGTATTTTGCATTTTTTGTCTGTTTTCTTGTAGAAAATGCATCCTGCAGTACCATCAACTGTCCAGAGAACTATACATGTCTAAACGACCCGAGGACGGGTCGACCACAATGTTCCAACTGTAACCATCTCTGTAACACATCTACACGTGATGTGACTGTGTGTGGTACGGATGATATAACATATAGTAGTTATTGTGTCATGCAGCAAACTGCATGTGCATCACAAACTGTTATCAAGACTAAATATTCAGGAATATGCAATGGTATGTATGATTATATTATATTATAATAGCTGACATGCGTCCATCATTTCTACACTAATACGATAATTCTTCCTTCAAAAGTTTGAATTCCCATGAGAGAATTATACATAATATAGTGTTCTAATTTATCAAATAAAACACCTGATAATTAATGCTGTCCAAAACAATGATTCTGTCGCTACAAGAGCATTTGATTTGGGTGTACTGTGAATACTTGGCATTGTAATAACATTGATTGAGAATTTGTCATGGTATTATCATTTTAAGTATGTTGTAAATTTAAAGAAGTGTCTTTCTCAGCTGATCAGGAAAATAATTCAGGGGAAGTAACTGCTATCAACAGCATACCGCAATCATGTCTTGCCTCGACTTCCCAATCTCTGACAACTGTTGTGTTAATATAGTTCTTCAGGGTTTCATGCTGTAGAATATTATTGTTATTGACTCCCATCCCTGTGGGCGCAGTGGGTTCGCTTACATAGCGCATCCCAGTAGAAATGTGCCTGAAACACACGCTCTTGTCAATTAATGGATAGATAAGATATACGCCTCTTGTTGGCAGCATACAAAACCAAAACAATAATTTGAAAAGATTGTATGATATGATTTTACACTAGTGAAATGGAACAACAAATCGACAAAGAAAGCGACTAAGAAATGTTATAAAAAACGACGACGTAACCGTAACATAATAAAGAGGTAATCTGTAAGTTGTAGGTAGTTGTAGTGATAGAATCTCTCTTCAAAATAAGACGAGGCATAGAACAAAAATTTACATAATTATTATATAGGTATGGAAACCTGATCGTTTGGATTGGAATTAGGGTTAGATATTTTAAAATCATTCCACAAAGGATACAAAAGGAAAGAACTTTCTTGGGATGAAATTGGACGATTCCATCATATACTTTATTATACTAAGTTATAAAGATGAGTTGCCGTACCTGCTGAGTGTTAAATTAAATCCTAGGTCACCTGAAGGTCAGATTCTTAATCTGCGAAGGTTAAGGTCAACGGAATCATATCAGCTGGTAAAATAAATAATCAGAAAACACCTCTTCTTTATACTCGAGATTGACAAAACCTTTCGGAATACCCGGAAATTAACCGCTATGCCTAGTCCTATCGAAAGAGATCCATAGAAATAGTGAACTACTTTTTCTCTTTCTGTTCTTTTAAAAATACAATTCTTTCGTTTACAAAATTTCTATGGGTTTTTCTTTTCTGTGTACTATTTGTGGTCTCTGTAGTACTATATCTGATTATTGAATCTATATATTCTCCCAAGGGATTGTTAAGAGCTTGTATTTGTATTGTTTTGCCATATTTGTTTACTGATAATTTCATTGTACACATTTAAATTTGAAAATAGAGGGGCAAGTGACAGTAAATTTTCGGCCTCGATCAGCGTCACTATATAGCATCAACGAATAGTTTACTGTTACTAGTTCTGTAAATTAGAAAGTTTAAACCCCTGATATCTTGTCATGGCAATATCGAGTATCGACCTCTTTACAATCTCTTTGATCCTGTAATAGTTGGTGTGTATGTGTGTAAAAGGTATTTATAAATATAAAGGCTATTCAATAATATTATTACATGTATATTTATCTATATGCATATCATCTATATTTTACGCTTTTATTTATGTTGCCTTTTCTATATTTTATTATCTTCTAACTCAATACTCGTCATTCTTTTATAAACATAAATAATATTATTCACTGGGTGGTCTGTCTAAAGAACATAATATATTTTCTTCATTTCATTCAATAGAACTCATTGGAAAAAGCTTTCAAATCTTCAACTTATCAAAGTTTGCTTCCTGCTCATTTCTCACACGACTTCTGTTCTACCGACGCAGTAAGGGGAACAGGAGCACAGGTAGGGTAAATAGAAAAATAACTATATGAGTTGCGTATTTACTAAGGATTATAGAAACCTAATACCATTCGTGTTTTTATTCCAGGCGCTGTTTTTACAGAAGATTCAGACCAATGATGAAATTCAAATCAAGGTTTGGATGGAAAGTGTGAATATTTTATGGATTTGTCTCCCTTGGTGTGTACAGAGTAAATTGAGCGAGGATCTATTTTAAAAGTGTTGCTGCTTGTACAAAACGGCGAGGTCGCACAATAAATCAGTGTGTGTGAAGTTTCAATATTTGTATAAAAAACTAGTTTTCTCAGAAAAGAAACAACTAATTTATATATTTTACATTATACTAACGGTTGTGATTCAGCGAATATTTGATATTATTTTGACAATAATTGATAAACAAATTACTGAGACCTCATTTATATTTTCGACTTTTGGACTTAGTGATTTGGACTTAAATGGTTTACTATTTGCATTGCCATGTTTCACTGGGATTTGTCTTTAACTCATGGATCTAGACTTATGACAGGAAACTTTCGCCAATCACAGAAGACCATCAAATGTCGAACATTATTGTATATATTTGGAAACCATACGAGTAGTTAGATTTGTTTTATATCATCTTTTATTCCAATAATATTAGCACTGTACCCTTTAAAGTGGTCGTCTGCAAACCGGAAGTAACATATTTACCAGAAGCTGAAGATTTGTATTTACCAGTTGTCAGTACATGTAATGAAGTTAGTTACTAGAAGTTACATAAGTGACACTATGTGGGTCGATTTTACTTACTGGAAGTTGACACTATGCTGATTGAAATAACAACCGGAAGTTTTATCTAAGCGGATTGAAGTTTCAACCGGAAGTTGTCACCATGCGGATAGAAGTAACAATAGAAGTTACTGATTCTACGCATGCTAACACTGTGTGGATGGGATTAACATGCTTTACTGAAGCTGGTACAATATAATTTGTAAATTCGAAAGATTAGCTATTGAGACACTCCGAAAGGGTTGATATTCATTTAAATTATATATATCTAATAAGTAACAATGTTTTGCTGGTGTTTCTCGAAGGATATTGATATAAAATGTATCAACAGTAAGCCTGATATCTCCAAGTAGTACCTTACGATTTTCTGGTAAATAAATGTTATCCATATCCTATGATAGGGCTAGATACTAAACGCTGATTTACTGTGAGTTGATACTGCTCACTTACTGTTCAGTTAATTTGAAATTCATAAGAGTGCATTGGATGTATTTTTGGTCAAACCTACATCTGTTGTACTTTACAGCTCAAATCACGTGCCGACAAACTCTCTTTTGATTGGCCGTAATTTCGACACCAATGCTTTTATTAAGATGGCGATTCCACAATAGGGATTCGAACAATTTTATGACGAACAATTAGCTATTAGACAGTAGCTTAATTTGATGAGTGGGGCCCGTAGACTTAAGTGGGTGGGATATTTTCTAACATCTGCAATCCGAGACTCCTCTGTAATTCAATTTGAAGTCAATTTAATGCCTGTTAATGAAAGATTTAAAAATTGTCAGTCTGTAGTACATAATAAAGTCCTTGGGAGGGCCCCAGCATAACTTGTGAACTATTGTATATTATGGTTTACCTCTTTGATAATTTTGTTTTCTGGGGCGGGGGTATCTCGGGGGTTTGAACCAGTTGTTATGATAGTTGAGTCACTGCTTTAAAGTCCACAAAAGTGTAAAAAGTAAATACTTTGACGAATGTATAATTTAACCCGAAACGCAATCATTTGATAATCACAGAACTATCGAGAACTATCGAGAAATAAAAAGTTTGTCTATCGTTTTGTATGTTTTTAATATGATTGATATTTTTGTAATTTTAATCATCGTTATTTACCTCAAATAATATATTTTAATTGTGAGCAATATTTATTCATTCATATATTATAAGATAGATTTTAATATTACATAACCACGTGTGGTTAATAAATGATTTCATATATGGTTCTTTTTCTTGTATTTTTACTGTACTTGCATATCATCCCTACCATTACATAATGCCTAACAATACCATCTGATGGGCGTAATCGGTTCCATTCACCCCGTGTTTGTCTTGTCTTGTAACAAATCCCAAAAATCTGTCAGGATGAAGGGAATTTTGTTATCAATTTATAAATATAAGGAACCACCCAACATCAAACATAAAATGCTCTGAAATTGGAGAGATATCAAAACAAGCAAATAAACAACAATACTTTTATTTGTAAACACTACAATAAAACAAATCAAACAGGTATCTTCTCAGCTTCTCTAAATATCTATATTTAGTTTATTCTAATTTACACTTCTGGAATTAAATTAATAATTATATTAATTTGTTATTATATTATATATACTTAAATTTTATTATCTTAATCTTAATTTAGGATATATAAGAGTTTTGTATCTTTACGTTACTTATTTTATATTATTATTGTTTCACAAAAAGGTATAATATTTCTCCAACCCAATGTTGGTATTTAATTATGGGCTCTTTATTTAATCTTGGAGAATGTTAATTTCTCCAACTTTAAGCTTAAGGTTTCTCTAATTTTAATCTTTCTCCAAATTTTAGATTGGAGATTTTCTCCAACCAAAGGTATTTCTCCAACTTGATCTTGGGGATATTCTCCAACTTTGATATATTGAAGATATTCTCCAACTTTGATATTTTGGAGATATTCTCCAACTTTGATCGTGGGGATTTTCTCTAACTTCAATAGTGGAAATATTCTCCAACTTTGATATTTTGGAGATATTCTCCAACTTTGATCGTGGGGATTTTCTCTAACTTCAATAGTGGAAATATTCTCCAACTTTGATATTTTGGAGATATTCTCCAACTTTGATCGTGGGGATTTTCTCTAACTTCAATAGTGGAAATATTCTCCAACTTTGATATTTTGGAGATATTCTCCAACTTTGATCGTGGGGATTTTCTCTAACTTCAATAGTGGAAATATTCTCCAACTTTGATATTTTGGAGATATTCTCCAACTTTGATCGTGGGGATTTTCTCTAACTTCAATAGTGGAAATATTCTCCAACTTTGATATTTTGGAGATATTCTCCAACTTTGATCGTGGGGATTTTCTCTAACTTCAATAGTGGAAATATTCTCCAACTGTGTTATTTAAGGAATCCTCTTGAAGGATCTTGTATTAAACCTTAATTTATTCACAGTCTTATATTTTTCTCCTCAATTAAATTATTTCTCCAACTTCAATATTGGAGATTATTTACTTATTTTGTCAGAAAAGTCGATCTGCTTGGAGAAACTCATTTTCGTCTGAATGAGAGCGTAGCATGGATTACGCGCCCTTTATTTATAACGTCAGTGCGGACGTCACGGTAAAGATTGCGCGTTCGTGTTGTTGTTCTTATTTCATCGGATTTAATGGCTTTTACAAGGACATGGTTAAATCCGATGGTTAATCCCAATCTTAACTTTTATTGAAATTAGAATAGATAACATTATTTAGTGTGGGTCTGTGTATAGGACTTTTGAGATTAACTTTCTGTGAATTAGAAACAGATAAAAAGAAGACAGAACGGCACAGAAATCGAACTTCCACTTTCGCTATGACGTCATTATGTAAACATAGCGACCAAAATGGCGGTATGGGTGGTTTTCACGAATGCACTAGAAAAAGTGATGAAGTCCATTAAATTAATGATCATTTCTGATCTAACTTTAAGTAAACATGCATACGAAACATGTTTAGTTCATGTGGTGTGGGAATCCATAAATGTCATTCAAGATTTAACTATGATAATCTTCATTTTAGATTGGTGGCAAATGACAAATGAGGGCGCCATTTTCATATCGGCTTAGTACATAGAGGTAAAATCGTTACACCATTCACGCTTTGATCAGGCTACATGCTGTGCATGCTAAAGATCCTTCAATACTTTGGAAATAGAAAAGGGGTGTAGACTAACCATACGTCTAAAGTGACAGAATGCACCTAAACAATTTAAAACATTATCTTTGAGGAGAACCCTCTCAGACGCTCCATGTGATGTTTGCGCTTATTCGCTTTAAAAGAGCTGACGCATTTTTAATCTCGACAGTTTTCCTTCCCCAAGTTTCACTACTGCTGAGGATGCGATGAAAGATAGGATGGTCTCTCCAGATGTTATTTAACACAAGACTGATCCCCTGTCAATCATCAAAGATCTGAGGTGAGAAAAACTAGAACGTACATTGTCCGAATTCTCTCCACCTGATATTAACTATCAGAAATGTATTGTTTAGGATTGTTTTCTTTCTTACTAGTATAAATAAACAAACAATGGTCTTTTATCTGGAAGGCTGGTGTAAGGTTATAGTTCAGTTGACATACATTGACCATAACACAATAGACCTGCCACATGTTCAATATGAAATGAATGGAGATTTACGTCTTACTTTTCTACACCTAATAGTGGCTGATGAAGACGATGTTTCATATGAATGATACCAGTGCTTTTATGAGACTGTGTTCTCATCATCATCTAACACTGTTGGTGTTGGCATGACCAAACGAACCTAGTACAGCCAAACTTGTATTAAGCGGTCAAGGGAATGCTCAATAGTGGTAACTTACTAAAGGATGGTATTTTGTAATTACTTGTATGTACTAATAAAACAATAGGCCTAATAACAATTAAAATAGCATTACTGATGTTCAACATTAAAATAATATTAAAGGCAAGACAGTTTTACACCTTTTTAATTTTTGTTGTCTTATTGTTTTCCTGTGAGGTATAGACTTTTTGTATTGAATGTATTCTAGTCGTGCAAAGATATATCTGTGCACATCTGTGTCTGAATGAACATATATCAGCATGCCATATTTTGGAGGTAATTTAAGTAAAGTTCAACCCGGATGAGCACGATAATTTTATATTTATACGAATCCGGGTACGGCAGATATGCATTTGGTTGTTTTAAATAAAATTCAAGGTCAAATTTCTTTTCATTCAAATCCTGGAACGAATCAAAACAAAATACCGGTGTATTATAATCTGATGTACAATAGATAGATAGAAGTTATTGCATTAAGAAGTTTATAATTCATCTTTACAATGTCAAACTATTACGAACTGCGTCTAATACCTTGACTATAATAGCCACTTTTCTGGTTCACGGAATGCAGCGATATGAATGTATATTATCTTACGCGAGCGTATACAGTTATTAACAGCCTCTGACATAAAGAGTGGACACTATGGCCAAAGGTCTACAGACTTTCTGTCATTCGGTAGCGTACAATCCAAACTTGAATAAAGGTTTGAACTGCTGCTGTTTCGGTTTAGAATGGTTCGCATGGGTTCACCATTTATTGCCATAAAGTGAATGTTAACAATACACGAGTTCTAACAGTTAAAAACAAAAAAATTATCTCACAACATCTGTTGCTTTGAAACTACCACACACCGCCACTTTAAAATCGTTATGGTGCACAATTCGTCTACAATTTTATCTTAATTACAAATGACATTTTGTACATGTTGCAATGTTTACAATTCACTAGTTATTGTGGAAATATGTTGCTTTAACTACAATTATCATCAAAATATATTCACTACGAAAGACTGTAATTAAGGTCATATAGTCTCGGCAACATTAGAGTGTTTCTGTAAAGCTGAATCTATATTGCAGAGCGCAGTTTGATAGTTCCCAAAGTATATTACAGTGTCGGCGCTAGCCTCCTAAGACTGGCGGTGCCAATAGGGGCAGACTGACTCAATGGGAGGGGAGATGCTGAATTCAAGCTGCGACTCTGTGCAGGAGGCATAGTCGCAATTCTCTCATGGTGTGTCTGAAAGGGTTCTCCCAAGAAAATTGTCTCAACTATGAATTGATTCGGTGCATTCTTTCATATTTCTAATGTCAAAAACGTATAAAAATCATATTTTTAATTTGCTAAGAATAAAGTTAGGAATACAATTTGGGGGTTCAAACTAATTTTTTAAATGCCCTCTTTACCCCCACCGGCGCTGTCACTTGTATAATATAAAACAGGCTTTTTAATCAAACAAGAACATGATCATCAGGATCTCAAATTGTAAGTATCAAACAGACCCTCTTCATCAGGACATCTAACATATGGCTTGGTGTGGAAGTTGGGAACGAAGACGATACTGTCCCATGAAGGGTGTATGTTGGTGCACACATGGTAGAGAAATTAGATCTAATGGAAATATTTATACAGATATACAAACCATCTTTAACTTGTACCAGGTTTATTTTTACTTCATTCACTTTCCTCTATCATCTTTTTTATCATATACAAGCTTATATAGCAATTGTGACTAAATTTTGTTTCGCTATCTTCAACAATATTGTATTTTGTTCACATTGTGAAGACAATTCTGGTTTTTGTATTAATTTCAGTAGAAAGAGTTCTCCTTGATTTATGAACTTTACGAATAAACAATTTAGTAATGAGGGTGAAGAATTTCAGAAAAAAAGATTTCGCCTTTTACTGTTAATGAAAACTGACTTCACATTTGTGGGAAGGATAAAGGAAAAATATCCCTTTTTATGAAGCTGGGAGACACTCACCTAATAGAAGTGTATATTTATATATAGATGATGTAAATAATGGTTACATACTTGTATATAATACACAAAGAACAAATAAACATTTTCATTAGATAAATAATTAAACGTCGGGACATAAACTGTTTTGTTACATGTGGTTATCCAATTCTAGGGCAAGTGACTTTCACAAAAGGAGAGAAAAAACTTATACGACATAGATTTGCCCATGCGCTTAAGGTTGGATCAATCGAATGATGCTCGCATTGTTGTCTTTGGTTTGAATCCTCTTTTTGGCAGGGTGTCCTATGGATTGTGCACTTTAAATATACTCTGATCAGGTATAGATAATTACTTTCTTCTTGCAATTTAACTGAACAAACTGACCGACAGCAACTGTGTTCCAATATCCAGATTCAATAAAAAAAAATCCGTATAGCAAGACAATTCCGTTAAAATTTGTAAGATAATAGATCCTGTGAAACTGATGGCATCTAGCTGCAACTTTGCACCGCTGCTGCAATTGATTCTGGCAGATGCAGCAAGATGCAGCAAGATGCATTCAATCATCATCAAGTTTTTCGCCGATTCTGTCAGTTACAAGCTTCAGTTAATCTAGTGATTGGAGATTAATGACGAGCAATAATTTTATTAATACAGGCATTTTATTAAAATGACATATTTTAAACCATCGTAAATTACATATACAATGTTTTGATGGATTTCAGATAAAGTAAGTTTCATAATTCTCTGTATTTAGGAATACCATTTTCACTGATTGAAGCACCTAATGTTTCAAAATTACTTAAAAAAATCATTGAAATGTTAGTGCTTTAAAGCATCCTTTGACAATGGCTAACAAGTATAGAAGGTCACAATGCTTAATTATTAATTATTAAAAGAGTTGGCAAAGAATAAAACCTCTACCCAATTAACACCTAGGCTGCCAATAATAACATCCTAAATACTGAAATGTTTTCTATGTAAATGCAGGTGTGAGTTTAAGGGTTAATAATGAGAGCCATGGTAAAATAAGCTGAGTAAACACTAGTGTTTGTTTGAAACAACTTTGATGATTTGATGAGAATTCAAAATACAGGCCACGTATACTCAAAACGATCCTAGTGATAGGATGTCCTAAGTTCTTAACTTCTAACGTTGATTCTAGGACATCCTAGCCCTAAGATCGTTTCGAGAATACCAGGCCAGAAGCTTAAAAATATCGGTCCAACCGATTTGCTGAAATGAAATCAAGTTTTTAAGGGACAGATGCGCCAGTCTCAGAAACAGGAATTTTTTTTAGCTAAGTCAATCAGTAATAGTGTTCACAGCTTATCGTCCAAATTTGAACCTTCAAATCCTTGTGTCCAGAATTAACGGTGTTTGAATGTTAAAATAACGACTCGTCATTATAAGATACTCTGTTATATATAGAAAAGGTATATATAGAAATAGTGAGTAAAATTCTTTGTTTAAAGTATTTTTAAAGGAATAATGCGGTTTTAGTACATTTTCTAGTACTTCTGACTAAACGTATTTTCAAGACCAGAATCAACCCCCATAATGCCGCATCTGCCATTTTAAGTCCATATTTTCTGCTCCTGCACGACACGCGAAATGGAATTAAGGAAAGTTTGATTGTATTTCACTAGACAAAACCTGTTTGTTTTTGCAAATTCTAAATTCCATTCTATGTATCAGCTCCAGTGTGCGTTCATGAAGGATAGCGACATTATCCTATCACTATCTTTCTATTTCCAACATTCGAGGGGTTTTGAACATGCATAACCTATCGCATATATTTTCTCGGTCATATTGGAGTTTTTAGATGCCATACCAGCCATTCTGATCTGCATCATTAACAGACTGGATGGGATTGACAAGATATATATGGACCTATGCGGTTATTGATCATTGGATCTCAAGTTAAAGAACCATTCATAATTTGAGAATAGCAAATATAAGATATCCCATAAAACACAAAGAGTGTAATAAGGTAGCACTTACAGTTAGTTGGGGAGAGAACATTGCTGTTCTGGCTAATTTAACCTATCAACCTTGTTAAAGAAAAGATTAATTCTCTCAATGTTGGGAATGCTGGAATATACTTTGTTAACACCAATCCGAAAACAAAGAAAAATACAGGCCAAATTCGTGGGAATATTTCGGGCAACCCAGTCTCCCTTACCCCCAACAGGCATTTGGTCCTTGCTCACAACAATAATTTTCAATCATTTTATTCAACCAAAATTTCAACAAATTCATAAAATAAGAAAAACTAGAATAGTGATAATGACTTAATACATAAGGCGAATAATAAAACCACCAAAGAATAAACATTTTCGACAGAGTTTGTTTAACACAAACAGAATTATGTTGTTAGAAAAGCTCCTCTCAAACGGAAGTCGCAACAGTATTCCTCCTGTTAATGATTTTCCCTTAAACGTCATAGGAGAAAAACTGGAAATATACATGTACATTGAGGGTGTCGTCACTTCCGTCAATATTACTCTTCCATTAGGCACTAACAAAACGTCATATTGTATTTCTAATGACATGTTTTCTTTCTCTTGTTAAGACACCACTATAGTCTTTATATATATACATGTATTTATTAATGATCAGCAAAAGTGAGATTACCTTATTAAGCAAGACACTCTGAAACAACATTAGACCAGCCTGTCCCATCTTTTTTTTTTTTTAAACAATATTTATTCATGATTTACAATGGATAATTACATAATATGAGCAATGGTTTCAGAAACAAGCCGAAGCTTATACTAATCCGTTACCAATCAATTTAACATTCAAATATACAATTATAATTTATTTACATTTTTATGATATTGTTATGTCAATATAGTGCAGAAAAGTGAAGAAGAGAACAGTGATTTTGGCCTGGGTTCGAGGAAAGAAGACAGTGTTCAGATGCTATACATATCTGCTGCGTCCCATCTTTACAACATCAAGCTATTACGATATTCGTCTTATACCGTGACCCAAATTCTTTCCTGGGTTGTGGAAGTTTATAAATGTAGCGATTTTATTTGGATTTTAAACTTGATATAACCAATCATAGCCCTTGACTAACAGACTGCAAACATTACTTCTTATCGTTTAATTGAACACAATCGCTGCATGTACAAACTTCTATGATACAAGAAGAGTGTTTATGACAGTCAAGGTATAGGACGAATATATTTAGGGTATTAAATAGAAATAGAAATATTAAAACAGAACCTAAAAAAACACGTAGTTGTTGCTCAGAGTTTTAGACTATGTGATCCTAATGGTGCGGGCACAGGAACAATCTTTGTTTCCGATTTTAGTCGCCGATTTCACGACAAGATTATCGCGTTTCACGTAGGATTTATAATATAAAACCAGTTTGATATTGGTCGCCGATTGTATTATCGTCTGCAAGACAGAGCGGCATCAATCAATCAGATTTATTTTCATTTCAATTGTATGATCCGCATGTGATTATCGAAAGTGAAAAACGTCAGACTGGAGAATTTTTTGTCTTCTCGTGTGCCCGCGGCCGGTCGGCAAAATTCATGACAAGACGAAAATCGCCGACCAAGACTGATCGGGTGCCCATTAGACAACTGACCTATTTCAACCTACGTTTCTACTGAAAATTGGACAAGTAGAACTTATTCTCGTGTTTACTCTTCTAGACGAGTTCCGAATACAATATATGTATTAACGTATAAACTCATGAATGGTCACATATTTTTAGTAAAGAACCATCGTAAAACTTTCCCACCATGAAGCAAAGTTTCATTAAAACCATTCACCACCCGTTGCCGTATAACGAAAGGAAACATATTTCTTAATTTTTCACAATTCATTTGAGACGTGAATTGAACTGGGCGTTCGTATCTGTGATTATATTTCATCGACTTACATATTTCAGGTTTATAATTTTTCAAAACTGCAGAAGTATTTCTCGGCGCCGGAAGAAGCATGCTCATGAATGGTCTTCTTGTTAATGGAAATATATCATTTTTAAGATACATAAATTTTTTACTATATTGAGAGTCAAAGTCCCAAATATGAGATGAATTTTCATTATAAAAAGAAATATCTAAAAATGGCCAGGACCATCGAATCTTATGAACAGGTCGGGATTGGATAGAGTAAAATTTCCACCGTACATATTGTACAGTATTTAAAAAGAAAGATGGTCGCAATTTGTTCAATACAGATCTTAACTGTTGTCGATATTTCGAGGAGAGGATAATATCGATATCATCATCCCACGGAATAATATCGTGATGCCTATACGAGCCTACTAATGTCCCCGAATACATGAAAAATGGTATTCCATTTTCTTCCAATACGGCTTTAAACTTGAGTAAAATATCTTGAAGGAGTCGCTTTTCTTTTGATTTCATTGCGGTATTGAAAGCTGACAGTTTATGTTTGGATTTGTAAAACAGTTTATGGGTACGAATACTCGGACTGGAATGGGTCAGTGGTGGTTTTGAGCGGAGTACAACGTCCTGAGACACAGAGGTATTAATTTGGGATCCTGCCAATGTCATTTTAGGAATGTTTGAAGAAAGACGGTTCATATTGTTTGGTTCAATGGATAAATGTGATTCTTGGTCCACCTGTGGTTGAAACAGTTGAACATGAGACAACAATAGATACAATAACAAGTTGATAATGACGAGTATCCTGAAATACTTGAAATGTGCTATAGCTCGTATTCGCCTCAAAACATACATCATTTCTGAATCACTACCATTCGACTAGGGGTTAATATGGAAGCTACAAGTCAGAATCTGTAGACGGGATCTGATTCTGTGGGAGATGCTCCTTTATCTTTGGAGAAGCTCTTGGGATGGGTTCCTAGTATTTAGGAGAGGCTCCTATTCTGAAGATAAAATCCGATTCTTACACAGAAGTCTTATTCTTACGATGAAATCCTATCCATAGGTCCTGTTGTTACGATGAAATCCTATTCTTACGATGAAATCCTTTTCTAACCATGAAAGCTATTCACAGGTCCTGTTGTTACGATGAAGTCTTATTCTTACGATGAAATCCAATTCTAACGAGAAAGTTCGATCATTTAGTGTAATTCCAATTCCAAATATTTTATGCACTAAAATCACAAAGTAATAATTTCCACGGAAGCACACCTTATCTAGTATGGGTTAATATTATGATGCACTGTATCCAGTACCTCTTCAAACATCATGCAATAAAACACATATTTATTGCACCTGAAAAAAAAAGTTATTTTCTATATAAATAATCCAGTCCAGTTCCAAAGACTTAATAGTATTTGAGCTCAACTAAGATACACCGGTGTTTGTCTTTAAGTAGGCAGTACCTGCAGATAGTTCAACTGATGCCACAATGTTTATCAACTCATCCACAAAGTTAATATTGTTTATTTGGTACATGTGTGTTTGTCACAGAAAAAGCGACTAAACCTGTACTGTTTTCAAACTATCAGTTTATAGCGCATCTTGCAGTCTTATTAAAATTAGTTTAAACCTGCGTTCTATTTTCTATTAACTTTCATATATTAAGTGGTTATATTAAAAATGAAAGCTAATGAGTAAACGAAACGGAAGTGTGGTATAATTTCTTGTTTTAGAGAAAAAAATAGTTAAGAACATCATCAGGTTTGGTTTGAAAGTCTTTAGTTATTTGGGTTTGGCAACAAGTCTCAAGAAATGACGAGTCGTCATGTTTACATTCAAACATTAAAATTTAGACGGTGAGCTGTAAAGATTACTACTATTAATTAGCGTAGCTACAAAAGAAATCTCGTCTCTGACTTTGTCCATTTTTGTGACCTTGACAAGTGCTAATACAGGAATTGATAAACGCCAGCACTCTCTATATACAAGAGAACTGTACAGTTTCTTCATAGAACTTAGTGAGAATTGAAGATGAAATGTGTGTGACTCAGGCATGAAAACAAAAAATACGAGAGCACTTCATTTCAATTATGACACTTCCTACTTTGAATTCCATGATACTCTTAAACTTTTTTCCTTTTCTTAGAGAACTTAAGTGGTTACCAAGATTACGTTACACCCAATGTGAAGAGAAATATAGAAACTTAATGCAGCAGAAAACAGATGTATAGTGGTTGCAGATAGTATTTTGCTACAAGGATTTAAGTGCTTGACTCTCATAGTTAAATGAAACTGAATTTACACACATCAATGTTAGCATAGGCGTGGGAGATGTAGTTTTCAAAATTTTTGAGGTATGTATGCAGAAGAAGAGTATTTTGAGATTTTTACTATAAAATGAGATCAGTATAAAAATATTTGTGATTGAATTGGTGAATGAAAACACAAACTATGCAGAAATTAGTTGCGATTATAGATCAGGGATGTTTTTGTGGTAATATATTAGACGATAACCTGTTTCAATACTGATTATCACACGATAAGACTAATTGCTTTACTCAAATAATAACTCAGGTGTATAATACATTACTCTCTGTCACACTGGCGTCACACCAGCTTCACATTAGTTTTACACTGAAGGCTGCGAGGGTCCCATTGAGTAGGAATCTTGTCATAATAACACATAGATTCACAGTATACATTCACAAGTTTCGTCCCTTACCCAGGCCCGTAGCCAGACTGGATTGTTTGGAGTGGCAAGTAATATATCTGGAGGGGCAATGGTGTTTGGTGTTAAAATTCAGTGACTTATTGATTGGTCGGTTGTCAGATTTTTTCAGGGGGGCAAAAATAAAATATAAGAGACCTCTAATACCACATACCTTATACGTTAAATGCAAAAGACATTATACAAGAAACCTCTAATACAAAATACATATAACATCTAAAGCACAATTGATTTTACAACATGAAACACATCTGCCATAAGCATTAGACGACTCGTTTGCATAACTTGTAAACGTAATATCTTTATTTAGGTCAATGTCAAGGTCAAAGTATTTTTTTAATCGATACAATAATTTTTCTCAAATTAAGAGGGATAACTCTAGTGTATTGTGTACCGGAAGCTCGGTTCCTTACGAATAAAATCTTTCAATTGACACTTCGTCAATTTTTGTGGCCGATGGATACACTAATTTTTTGGGTTGATTGTAATTGTTGTAATTAAATCAAAAAACAAAAAATGTGGATGGATGGAATTGGCACAAACTCAATCACATAGTGCCCTCAGACCTGTGAATATCGCCAATATTCCAACATAATGTTATTTTGATGCCTAACTGTGTTACTGGCCAGTCAATGATGAAGCCTCTACATGGCCAATTTTTGAAAAATGGCCAATTTTTTTCCGATGGTCTGCTATGGAATTATGACTAAAATATTTGGTGCCAGTGAGATCCTAAGATGCCAATCTAACATATTTAAGTGTACAATGGTGAGAAATGCTCTTTATTGCGATAATTTCTGAAATATGGCCAGTGACGAATATCCAATATGGCGGACTGGCCAGTCAATAACTGTGTTTCCACTGACATAAAAAGCCGGCTCTAAGCCGGCTTTTTTGTGTTTCCACTGACAAATTGCCGAACCGTTAGCGTTCGGGAACCGTAACGGTTCGGCAATTGAAGCTTTTCTCGTTCGGCAATTTATCGGGGGCCAAATGAAAGCCGGCTTTCGTTTACTCAGTGGAAACACAAAAAGCCGGCTTTTTCTCGTTCGGCAATAGGGGGCGTACTTGTCTTTCCGGCAGCGCGCGATTTAACGATAGTCTTGTACATCGCGTGCTGTCAATAATGTGCGACTTTATGATCGAGACCAAAGTCGTTCGGGAACCAGAAAAACTCAGTGTAACCGCAACGTGTTCGGCAATAAAGCTAGCTCTAAGCTAGCTTTGAGCTAGCTTTCCTTCACAGTGGAAACGCAGTTAATGACGAAGCCTCTACATGGCCAATTTTTGCACAGTCCACAGTAATGGGGGTGGGGCAGATTTTTGAATGGAATTGGCACAAACTCAATCACATAGTGCCTTCAGACTCGTGAATCGCTAAAATTCCAACATCATGGTATTTTCATGCCTAACTGTGTTACTGGCCAGTTTAATGAGGAAGCCTTTACATGGCCAATTTTTGATAAATGGCCAATTTTTTCCGATTGTCTGCTAAGGAATTATGAATAAAATTTTTGGTGCCAGTGAAGTCCTGAAATATTCAAGTGTACAATGGGGAGAAATGCTGTTGATTCTTTAATTTCTATAATATGGCCAGTGACGGATATCCAATATTGAGCACTGGCCAGTCAAAGACGATGCCCCTACATTTTTGGATGGAATTGGCACAAACTCAATCACATGGTGCCTTCAAACCTGTGAATATCTCTAAAATTCCAATATAATGTTATTTTCAGTGTAACTGTGTTACTGGCCAGTCAATGATGAAGCCTCTACATGGCCAATTTTTGAAAAATGGCCAATTTTTTTCCGATGGTCTGCTATGGAATTATGACTAAAATATTTGGTGCCAGTGAGATCCTAAGATGCCAATCTAACATATTTAAGTGTACAATGGCGAGGAATGCTCTTTATTCCGATAATTTCTGAAATATGGCCAGTGACGAATATCCAATATGGCGGACTGGCCAGTCAATGACGAAGCCTCTACATGGCCAATTTTTGCACAGTCCACTGTAATGGGGGTGGGGCGGATTTTTGAATGGAATTGGCACAAACTCAATCACAAAACTCATATGGCCAGTGACGGATATCCAATATTGAGGACTGGCCAGTCAAAGACAATGCCCCTACATTTTTGGATGGAATTGGCACAAACTCAATCACATGGTGCCTTCAAACCTGTGAATATCTCTAAAAGTCCAATATAATGTTATTTTCATGTCTAACTGTGTTACTGACCACTCAATGACGAAGCCTATACATGACCAATTTTTGATAAATGGCCAATTTTTTCCGATGGTCTTCTAAGGAATTATGAATGAAATTTTTGGTGCCAGTGTTATCCCCCTTAATTTGGGAGAAATTATTGTATCGATTAAAAAATACATCCTTGACATTGACATTGTACTAATTAAAGATATTACAGTGAAGAAATGTAGGTAATGCAAACGAGATAATGTCGTCTAATGCTTATGGCAGATGTTTCATGTTGTAAAATCAATTGTGCTTTAGATGTTATATGTATTTTGTATTAGAGGTTTCTTGTATAATGTCCTTTGCATTTAACGTATAAGGTATGTGGTATTAGAGGTCTCTTATATTTTATTTTTTGCATAACACGTTTTAGGTATTTGTTATTGCATTATATTACATTTGTGTTTTGAATTAGACATTTCTGCATAACAATAGGTTTTTGCCGCTTTCCCCTGCCATAAAATTTACACCTTACAGTTAACTGGTACATGTAAAAGTAAAGCATGAATATTTTTCACTTAATAAATGCCATTCAAGTAATAATTTTGTTACTTTATCAAGAATATTCCATTTAGCAATGTTGAGAAATTTGTTAATTCACATACCATTCCTCGAGAGATGTAAACTAAGTGTATTCTTACTGTAAACTATAGTACTGACTGATAGATAGTATTTACTAATAATATCAGGTATTCAACACCAGTTCTTCTGTTGATATCCTAACAAACTTTCTTCAACTTTCAACATAGTAATCTTACACTACACAATCTCGATATCTCAAACATATATTCAAAATAAAAAAAAATAAAAAAAAAAATGCGGAACTACAAAACCCATCATGAGAGGTCAAAATAAAATATGAATAACTTTCATCAACTAACAGTGGCGTAGCCAACCTACCGAGACTAGGGATACAAATAGGGGGTAGACTGGATGAACGGGGGACAGCCGTCGAAGTTTAATTCAAAATTAGACATGATTTGCAAAACTTAACATTTGAATTTGTCTAAAGAAAGCAGAAACAATTCGTTCAAATCACAGCTATAATTCTAGAATGTAGCTTAGCCTTTGTTAGCTTAGAATTAAATTTGTGTCACCCGAATATACCATGATAGAGGTAGTTGGAAATGTCATATATAAATACATATAATTATCTGAATCAGATAGATGGGTTCCAGTAGTTATAACACCTCATTCTATTGTTCTATTAGGACCTCTTTTCATGTCAATCCCTGAGATTTTGTATTTTAATAAATTTGGAAGTTTCATGCTTCAATTATATTTGGATATTGCTGGTATTTTTAACCACATTACATGAAAAACATAGAGGTGATTTAGTAATTTTGTTAGTTTTTGGGATCAAATTAAGATTAAAAATTGGCTTATAAATCATAAAACTTTTCACCCCGGGTTGTTATGATAATTATTTAAAAATCTATAACAAACTTCGACAGTGTTCTATCTTATACATAGAAAGTTGTAATTATCTTCTTAGTCCTTAGTTATGTCCAGTCACTGATTTCTACACTTGAAAGTTACATAGTAACTGTCAGAGGTCAGCTACACATTCACTGGCCTATTCTAATAAGACAGTTTTGACAAAACGTCAGGTGGTTGCATTTTAATGTGACGAAACTCGTGCATTTCATAACGTTTTGAAATGTCGAACTGCCGGAATCTTACTCGATCCCAATGTTTAGTTATGAGGAAATAACTTTTTAACTCGACGTGCAGCATCGGCACAGAAACTGAACTTCTCTATGCAGATAGTAAGTAGTACTATAAACTCAAGCGTGCTATATCAATGCTAGAAATGTCTTGTTTCAAGTACAGCCCTTGAAGAATGATAAAACTATATAACTAACAAACCTACACTCGTAAATCATACTATATATTACAAAAACATCAGACTGAAGATAATCTAAGTGACATGTGCGACTAATTAATGCCAGAGCAAACTTGAAATTAAAGTTATATACTAGAAATTTTTACCACTAATCGAATTCAGCTATCCGTCGAAGCCAAAACAAACTTGAAATCAAAGGTATACACTCGTATAAAATGTTGCATTATTAACTGATATGATTTTCAGAAACCCGTAGTGCCAAAGCATACTTTATAAACATTTGCTTAAACAACTTCTATTACTCTATATCTCGGTAACATCATCCACTAACTGTGGATTTCAAACAATAAGTATCCAAATAAACTTTATTAAGATCATAATAATCCTTTGATTGTGAAGTCATGTCGCGTAGTAACGTTTAGTTTTCCAAACGATTGAGGTTTATCTGCCAAGCTAGCGAAAATAAAGTCAAGAGTTTCACAGTTCAAAATTTGAAAAGGTCTATATTTCAGATAAATATGTTTCTCCTGAACACTAGAACCACTTTTCGACCTGATTTGTAAATAAGGCACCCATTCCGTACAGTTGGAATATCTAATATTTATACAAATAAATAGCAATTTATTCAATACATCCTCGGACAAAGTCATTTCATAGCAAGGCTTGTTCATTAGAAATTGTTTACGTTCCCAGAACTGCTGTAAACCGTTTATGTCAATGGCAAAGGGGTTAGAGAAAAGGTTCGGAAACACTTGTAGGCTAACTGCCACCATTCTGATTTGCGAAATCATTGATTCATGATAAAAAAAAGAAAACAAAAGTTATCACTATCCTCCCATCGACAAGGAATATCAAAGAAATATTCTTACCAGCCAAACCAAATCCTTTGACAATCCAATGACAACCATCAATCGACACTGAGCGACACAGAACAAATGAAGTCTCACGCGCAACAGTTGGGGCCAAATCACTACCCTAACCACAATGATTATAAAAACTTACTGAGTCTCCTGTTACACCATAACTATATATTATTAGTCAGAGAAAGTCCCATTTTGTCAAGCAGGTACGAATTACACAGTAAAATATATCCATTTTCATAATTCTGATTATAATACCATTTTCTCACGAGTTTTTACATCCCGTCTTCTTCTGCCTGCCAGACACAAACCAACGTCTGCCGAAATAATATATCACGTGATCAATATATATCTAGCATTATCTATATACACGTAGTATATCGACTGGCCGGGCTGCTGGACACTTTTAGTAATTCTATACCCCCGCTATATTGGCCGAGTCTCTTAAACTAAACAGCTGGACAGCAGTCTATTCAAAATTATAGGTCATTCCTGAAAACAATGTTCTATCGGATAACAAGACAAAGTATTTTCAAGCGATATGGATTTTGTCTTGCAACATAACCTTTGGTAGAAAAATTTTAATTTGTCTCACGACCTTTTGGAGTGTATAGTTTAAAAGACCAGCAAGCAATTGTCGGTCATCATTATATCATTAAAGTGACTACCGAATAGGAGGACAAATTATTTTAGTGTTGATTGGTCAATCACCTAAATGAATTTTAATTTCATAATTATCAATATCATATCATCCAATTAGATTACTGCATTTCCTAAAATATTGCTGTATCTTAGTTACAATTTTGTAATGCATGCCTCTGCTATTTGAATATCTGAATCCAGAGCTCGGACGTGAGATACAGATGGGATATTGCCACGTTTAGATATCTGCCGATGTGCCATGCGTATGTCACGTTCGCCAGATTTGCCGAGCTTCTTGTGGGCGTGCAATAATGTATCACAGTTTTATCAAGTTGTCCACTAAAAACTCTTTGACAGAATTAGATATGATTAGAAATATCAAGGAAAATATATTTGACGAACAATATTAAGTCTTATAAAAATAGGAATTTCAGGAATAATTCCACATGATGCCGAAAATCTTCATGGAATTCCAATTACCCAGGGCAGAATTTCTTGTGGGGTTCATAAAGTAGATAAATAAACTAACTACTTGAATAAATAAACTAGCAACAATGATAGACAGAAGGATGGTAAAATTCTACTCCACTCTAAACATACAGTCATTGAGAAATTAAACAGAACATGTTTATGTGGAATACATTGCTTCCATGCGCCCTAGTCTTGAGTTATTCCCTAATACATTCAGTGATACACTAGTATATTCAGTGATACACTAGTACATTCAGTGATGCATATTCAGTGATACACTGGTATATTCAGCGGTGCACTAGTATATTCAGTGATACACTAGTATATTCAGTGATACACTAGTATATTCAGTGATGGACTAATATATTCAGTGATACACTAATATATTCAGTGATACACTAGTACATTCAGTGATGCACTAGTATATTCAGTGATACACTGGTATATTCAGCGGTGCCCTAGTATATTCAGTGATACACTAGTATATTCAGTGATACACTAGTATATTCAGTGATGAACTAATATATTCAGTGATACACTAGTATATTCAGTGATACACTAGTATATTCAGTGATACACTAGTATATTCAGTGATACACTAGTACATTCAGTGATGCACTAGTATATTCAGTGATGCACTAGTATATTCAGTGATACACTAGTATATTCAGTGATACACTAGTATATTCAGTGATACACTAGTATATTTAGTGATACACTGGTATATTCAGCGGTGCACTAGTATATTCAGTGGTACACTAGTATATTCAGTGATACACTTGTATATTCAGTGATACAATGGTATATTCAGTGATACACTATTACATAAAGTGATGCACTAGTATATTCAGTGATGCACTAGTATATTCAGTGATACACTGGTATATTCAGTGGTGCACTAATATATTCAGTGATACACTAGTATATTCAGTGATACACTAATATATTCAGTGATGCACTAGTATATTCAACGGTGCACTAGTATATTCAGTGATACACTAGTATATTCAGTGATACACTAATATATTCAGTGATACACTGGTATATTCAGTGATACACTATTACATTAATGATGCACTAGTATATTCAGTGATGCACTAGTATATTCAATGATGCACTAGTATATTCAGTGATGCACTAGTATATTCAGTGATGCACTAGTATGTTCGGTGATACACTAGTATATTCCGAGATACACTAATATATTCAGTGATACACTAGTATATTCAGTGATACACTAATATATTCAGTGATACACTAGTATATTCAGTGATGCACTAGTATATTCAGTGATGCACTAGTATATTCAATGATGCACTAGTATGTTCAGTGATACACTAGTATATTCCTGATCCCCATGGACGCCGGGATGCAACCCACCAACACACCATGACCCCCGCCAATGAAATCATTCCTGCTTTCGAGTCGGCTCTGAACTTCTATTAATAATGACAGTTTAATCTTTTCTGTCGCCTTCATTATTCTCTCGTCTGTTCGCTATTATAATTCCTTTTCGTTTGTTGTTTGGAACAAGTGCTGATCATTATCAGAAAACAAGTAACGTACAAATTCCAACGTGTCGTAACATCATAGTTTATAGATAAAACAAAACGAACATAAACATTTGAAAACGACTGGGTTTGAAGACGAGGAAAGAGTATTGTATAAGCGTTATAATCAAGATGCGAAACTAGTGTTTTTATAAACAGACAAACATTTCTTCAAGATCGAGTTTCATCTTTAACATGTGCATCAAACATTGAACCGTTCAAAATTCAAGATAAAAATTCTACCGGGGGATGATTTCTGATAACTTGAAGCCATTGAGACTTGAGAGTACTAAGTTTTACACAGAGTTTATATTATCAACCATCTCAATTTAGGTCCCCGGTTCCTAATCTAGGGTGTTTTCACCCCCTGGGGTGTGGCACTAGGGTGTCAGGGTGTGGCCTGAATTGTGGATGGAACAAGTTTGTTGGGGTGTGAAAGGTTCAGGTGATATCACCAGGGGTGTGAAGGCTGTAAAAGGACTGCTATTCCACTTGTCAAAAGGGATACTGAGTCAGACCTGTAGCCACACTTGATTGTTCGGAGGGGCAATGGAGTGCAGTGCTTAGTTACAGTTATGATATTGATCGGGCGGAAACAGATTTTCGAGATGGGGGGGGGGGGGACAATCCGGTATTTTGTCCCACCTTCCCTTGCCCCCACGGGCCCGAGAGAAGAGTAGTCCTGTGTGTTCCGTATAAGTGGGAATACCTGCATCATTAGGAACATCTGCCCATGCACTTTTTATATTGTATTAATAGGTTGATGAAAGATGATATAAACACTATTTATTCAAAATCTACAAATTATACAAACATATATAGATAAACAACAGTTTTAGAAAGAAGCCGAAGTTTACATGTAAATATTAATTCGTTACCAAAGGCATGAAACAGTACATTGACCATTAGGACTATCGACTATAGATTATCACAGTATCACCTGATGAATCTTAGATCAACCACAAAGTGCTAAACTTGAATCATCTTGTATTTATATTGTGGGCGGTGACTAATTTGTTTTAATCACGAATCCAAGGAGACATGTGGCAATTTTCGGGTACTCTTACTTTTCATTCTGAAAAGCCTACTCCTATGATTGATGTACTTCCGCATGTGATGGGTTCATTACACATTTACTCTGTTTCCTATTTACTCCCGGCTCCATAGGTACTATTGATTTTAGATTCAATCTGATACTAGTATTTCTGATTTCAGGATTTAGATGTGTGTAAGTTACACCTGTAAATAACCATATAAAAACCTATATTATAATCGATCATGAATCGTGGTTATTTAAATGTATTTAGTAATAGGAATATTATTATTTCTATATTACTCTACAATTGAAGTACTCGGTATACTATTTTAACAATGAAATTATTTTGTTATTGTATATTTGTTTAGTTATCAATATAACGGGTCGTATTTAAAACCTGATATTTACATCTCGATTTATGATGTTAAGGAATAAATAAACATGGCAAGGCGTTCGCAATTTAATCAAAATTAGATTACAATTTCCTTCGTTATTATCTTTTGTCGGTCTCCATCTAAAAAGATGTATACGAAGGTCGACAAAAAATAATAACTAAACTTAACTCTAATTTAATTTTAATCAAATTGCGGTGTACGATTCTGGAAATAGTATAGCGTCTAACTAGAGAACGGAATATACGAGGTACGGGTCCGGACACGATGTGGATTTGTATTGTGTATTCGCTTTATCTATTTAGGTCTAAGATTCAAATTTTAAAATAAACTTTCAAATTACGTTCTTTACCTTTGTTTTATTCATTTTGTTATTTTGTTGTAAAGATAAGTTTAACCTTGTGTCAGAGCCTTCAGTTGAATATTAAATGATTTCACCTAACCACCCTAACCTTTATGTTCTACTATGTATGTATGTATGTATGTAGGATAGACACGCGTTCTTTGCATATTATTTCTCTAACAGAAAAAAGCTTGTAAAGATAAAAAAAAACGGTCCCTTTCACTGCATGTTATTATTACGAGAAACAAATTTATAAGAAAGTTTCTTTTTAATACGAACTCCTTAAAGTTTAAAAAAAGAAATGTGTTTTTAATAGTTACATAGTAATCCTTAATTATCATAAACCAAAACTAGCTAATTAGTAGAGTCTTTGATGCTAAATCATATTACACCATACGAGATTTACAATTAATCACGTTAGATCAAATCTTGGAAGAACGCCATTAACAAGTGTGAGAAGTCAAAGAGTGTATTCTCATGTTAACATTAAAGTAATACTAGTTCTAAGAATGGACATACAATTTCAAGTCTCAAACTTGGTCAATAAGAGTATATATTCATCAGTTGAACTTATTAGTTGCCATGAATAAAGTTATAAGACGATATATCCATTAAACTTTGAAATGATTGAAAACCGCTTCTAAGCGTATTACAAAACTACTTAGTTTAATGGATTATTACTGGGTTCTATTGATTTATTGGATTAAAGAGGGATTCTGTCGTATAGTTAGTAAGTCCACTAATAAACAAAGACTCTTTTTGGCCAGGTTTAAAAGAAATCCATTTTTGGTCATGAAATGAGTCTTATTCGCGTGAATCCAGGTCTAAAGGGATGTAACTCGTTTTACAAACTAGACAACAAAATGATATAATCTTTCAATGACATTTACATATAAACTTCACAAAAAATATCATTTTTGATGAATATTCATATACCAATCCTTCATCTAATTCGATATTAATAATATTCAACTCCGATTACTTTGGCATATCCGAAAGTCATGTAAAATGATCCAATTGATTTTTGATATATTCCTCGTTTAATCACCCGAGTCAAGTTGGAGGGCACATACTCGCTTTATCCGCTACGCACAGGCGTATACGCATCAGTACGCGTTTGCGAGATCTGTAGTAAGCGATATGCCAACTTTATGTACGTTATCAATCAAGAGTAAAGATATAATCCAGCCAATACCTTTTTTGGGAATACTCTGACGTCATTACTCCTAATGATCCACACAGCATCTGTCCGTTGTATTTGAAGGCTTTTGCGTTTACTAAAATAGATATATCACGCTTACGGATACGTACTACCCTTGTGCAACTACGGACAAAATGAATTGATTTACAAAGGATTAAAGGGACAGATTCGCCATCTGGTTGACCAATCGTACCCGTCTTTTTAGTTGAACTAATATGTAATAGTATTCACGGCTCACCGTTGAAATTTGAGCATTCAAATCCATGTGTGTCCAGAATTTTGAGACTCTGCCATAGAGAAAATACATCGAAATTTCTAGTTTGAAAGTATTTTAAGTTCGGTTCTAGTCATTTACATATACACAAGACCCAAGTCAACCCTCGAAAATGGTCAATGTTGCATACAGGGTATGAGATCAAGTTACAAGGGACTGTAATTAAAGCAGAATGAAATCTAATGAGTCTGAATAATATATAATATTGATACATAGATATTAAAATAATCATAAATATATATCAAATTAGATAATAGAATATTTTCACCGTTAAAAAATTGCTCCTTTGTCATTTGTAGAACAATATAGAAATGTTAAAGAGACAATTGCGACAGTTGATTTGGGTGTTGACTGGATGTAAATAGTCTTCAAAAGTACTATAAATGTACAATTCCTTCAAAACTACTCGATCAAGCAATTTCAATTTCTTTATTATGTCTTTTCTATATATGATTGAGTCTCAAGAAAAGATGCGTCGTCTTTTTACCTTTCAAACGCAAATAATTCTTGACACACGTCGATTTGAAGGCTCAAGTTTAAACGATGAGCTGTGAACACTATTACTGAATAACTTATCTAAAAGATTCCCATTTCATAGATTAAGGTACGATTAGTCAAGCACATGGCGAACTTGTCCCTTTAAAACTGAACTTGAAGTATGTTGTTATTCAGAGTTTGACGCTGTGACACATGTTTTAGTTTTAATATTTAGTTATCTATCATAATTAAATCATCGGTTAGTAACAACATATTTCAGGTCTAGTTTTAACATTTCTATTTATAGGGTTCGGTGGCAGGACGAGAGGGACTAAGGGCCGGAAGTCTATAGTCCATGGAACCGCTCTCCACGATTATCATGTTTGCAGGTAACATCGACAAGATATGCATTGTTAATTTCTTATGGCATTTCTAACGAGATATGAAAATTGTTTTCCAGCATTATCATTGGAAAAGAAAATTGGAAGCAGTCCTTCAAGGAAGTTCTTAGCAAAGTCATTTTCCTTTTAATATTTCCTTTTACCGTTTTTTATTCATTTCCTTTTTTAGAATTTTAGATAAAAAGGGACAAAACATTGGTCGCAAGCTTGGCTACAATATAACACGTCTAACTAAAGGACAAAACCTCGGGACTAATGTTTTGTAGAAAGGATGAAGGTTGTGATTATGAGGAATTGGAAAAAAGACAGACGCCATGTTTGTGTATATCAAAGAGATATATTGTAGCTCTGATGGTTTCACTGGGATATGGTAAATCTATTTTTATTTTAAAGGGGTAGGTCCGTGGAGGGATTGTCCCATTCTCTCAGTCTATAGAAACATTTAAGGTACATTTTACGGCGCATTAAGCACTCTTAAATATATAAAACATATATTAGTTTTAATTGGTTTCCCCTTTTTGGCAATTTGTGATATGATTTAATAAAACATATAGTTTTTCATATTGTGCCGCAAATTATGAAAGAATTGTCTGATTATTCTAAAAACAACGTAACGACTCGTCTGACTTTAACATCACTTTTGCAAATTCCACTTTACGTTGTAATCTAGTAAAGTTCTTTTTTCGGAAACAAGAAACAACAAGGTAAGGAAATTTTGTAAATAGAAGCTTTTTCTGGATACACATCCACAGGCCAGCAATCTATCTTTGTCTTCTTTGCTACTCTTCCCGTGGGGATATAAACATAAGGCCAAAAGAAACTATACCACTTAAAGCGTTCGAAACTTATCCATCCAATTTACATTGTCAGCATTAACGTTTGTGGGAATCATACCCGATTACTGCTCATAGTTCAGAGATGAGGAGGGCTAAGAGTTTACCGCCGAAAGGGTGAAAAGGACAGTGGCATGTTGCGTTCAAGAGGTAGTGCGAGGGAGTGTTATTGTATGGGGAGGAATCTGTGGGCAGGAGAAGACTCCACTGGTTAATGGCAATTTGACAGCCGACGTAATATCGATGACATTCTTCGTCCGACAGTCTCACACCCCACTGGTTTTGTTGACTAATCAATATGTTTGAAACATTTCAATACAATCATCTATAATGTGGTGTTTTTCATCTAGGGTGTTTTCAAACCTTGGTAAAGTTTCTTTTGGTCTTCAGTCTGTATTGTTTTTCAGTTGGGATATACACTGCCAGAATACAAATGAGTATAGGAATTATTGCAATGACTACAAACAATACACACGTAGGAAATGGGAGTTCCTCTTCTGTAAGTTTACAAATCTCATTTTACATAACTTTGCTCCTGTGAACCATGTGTTTCTAATTCATTAGATCTGATACGAATTTTTCAAAATATACTTGGCAACGTGTTGTCCTCGTTATTTTTTCGTTTAAGCCAGATACATATCTTCCAGGAGTCTAATTAAATTTTACCACACAGAAAAGTACCCTCTCTCAGCCAATGCCTTTGCGACACCCATACTCCTCTCCCAACCTACGACTTTAAATTACTTTTATTCTCTTTTTTTATCTTTGATAATATCATCCTTGCCTCATTAAATTTATACAGATGTTGTGGTTTAGATGTACTGCATCAGTTGAAATGAACTTTAGCTTGACATAGTTGATAATAATTGTAAATAAGGGCTATTATATTATGCTTGTTGGATATTGTACCAGGACATATAATCATATAATCCTGTCGACATACTTGTACCGTCAATCTTCTTCAAGGCACTTTTATACGACTTGCCGTGTCTGTATGTAAGTCCCCTACCTGCATCTCTTTCCCCAACAGGAGCCAATTCACATTAAATGGTATGTAGACGATATCCACGTTAGTGGAGAGTGGAGACACCCTAAGTTGTGAATAGGCGAAATCTGGTGTCCGGTGTCCATTGTACGATGCGAAATTGTCGATACAATAGATAATCGTGTCAGCATCGTATCCTGACTCTACTGTATAAATCATCCCATACCAGACTCTACATCTCGTGTATTCACTTCTTCTACGTTCTACTATACCGATTATCACACACCACAGACTGCACCGAACACCTTACACTTAATATTCGTATCTTTAGCCATCTCCATTTTTCAGATAATGGATCGAGATATTCTGTTTTACAGGGTTATGGTACACGGTTTGACTGGAACTTACAAGTACAAGGATATGTATTAACTGCTATTTATTGGGGCACAGTGATAACACAATATCCAGGGGGTAAGGATTCATTTATTACAGCGAATTTGGTGGTGCAAGTAGCCCGACAAAACTAGCCCTACCACATTTAGTCCGGTGATCAACACTGAACTACAACTTAACTGGCTATTTTATGTTTTATCTGAGTTGTGTTGAGGTGATTACCATTGTTTGAAGTGTTACTGATTGTCGTATGTGTAAAAAGAAAGTATAATTAAATTTAAATGTGATCGTTCATTACTCATTTCATTTTCATTTTTATACTAGGTCTCCTAGCAAAACGATTTGGAGGTACTGTAATATTTGGCTTGGGTGTACTTGGGACTGCACTGTGTTCCTTAATAATTCCATGGGCGTCAACATGGGGAGTATATGCTGTTATTACCATTCGATTTCTTCAAGGAACTTTTGATGTGAGTCAACCGTCTTTATTTATCCATTAGGAGTACTTATTTTTGGTGACGTCAATGTTATAGAATCACAGTATAATTTAGAAATGAAACGAAATGAAATAGATATTTCTTTTCTTGCTCTAAGATATTTAATAAATGGGGTACATAATTAAACTTAAAACAAAACCTAGAGTGAGGTTGTTTGATTTTCAGAGTTGCTTCCCTTTACTTTCCTTAGAAGGATGGTAACTGAAATTCAAACCTTACTTTAAGGTCAAGGATAGTAAATGTGGTGAGTAGAGTCTGGATCTTTGCTTCAGTTTAGGCTAGGCCTATTTATTATAATATGTATTATGTAGACGACTGTTAAGGGAAGTAACTCTGTAAATCAAACGAATTTAGTCGTCATTATCGTGATCGTGATAAATTTCTATTTTTTTAAAAAAGTGTTATTGTTTTATTGAAGGGAGTTACAACCCCTGCTACGATGGAAATCTGGACACGATGGGCCCCTGTCCAGGAGAAATCACAGTTGGTATCTTTGGCATCCGTTGGTAATTATTACTGTACATGTTCCATCTGATGCGTGTGTGGTAAAATTGGGAGCCTTTGTTTGTGATTCAAGTAAACTTATATATTAGACGTCCAGGCAATCAACTTGGTAAAATGGCCAGGTTTTGTCGAGATTAACAGGAGCAACAAACGTCAAATGAGCAATGTTAATTGTGCGAAAAGATTCTGTCACTCTCCCGATACATATTACAAAGTCAGAAAATACAGGCTTTTGAACTCCACTGAAGAAACTGGTGGCATTTTGACGGTGGATTTTTTAGTACAAAGATGATGATATTAACTTAAAAAATTAACCACAAATGAAATTGGAATTATAAACCCGCTTTTCTATCCTCTACCTCCAAACAATGGAAATTCACATTAAAAGGCTTGTTTAAAAGATTGACTATCCGACTCATATCAGAATTAACTGTACACATTTTTTTTACTTTGTAGGAGTATACATGGGGTGCTTTTTTGGTTTGTTTGTGTCGGGACTATTAGCAGAAACTTCCCTGGGATGGCCACTTATGTTTTACTTCTTTGGTAAGTATGGTACATGGGACACTCACAGCATGAATACAAGAGGAACCCAAATTGCTATCTAATATATTTCACATTGCACCATACAGGACGTAGTCTGACTTCATTGGCACAACCAGGTGTGTTCGAATTCACGTAATGAGACAATTTTGAACAAATGACAATTAATTGGTAAGGTTTTTGCGGATAGCATGCAAAGAATTGATACATATAAGGCCCTGGTTCCCAACCTGGGGTGTTTTTTACACACTGGGGGTATGGGACTAGGGTGTCAGAGGTGTGGACAACTGTTGTAGGAGAAGGCTTTCTTTTGGATATTATAAGGTTCCAGTACTTGCATGTTTTTGCCACAACCATTGAGCCAACCTAATCTTAGTTCACGGACCTCCCACTATAGGTGCACCAGTATACAGGTCAGCTTCGGCTTGGAAGATTCTTCCAGGAAAATTGACTTGGGTCTCAATGTTTTATGACAGCATGTGCATTGTATGCAGTCAATTAAAGTGTGTAGCAAAGTTTTCAATGTCTATTGTTTTGGAGGTGTGAAAGATTCAAATGATTACTTCAGGGTGTGAAGGCTGAAAAAGGTTGGGAACCACTGATATAAGGGATGGAACAAGATGCAAGTAAATAATTCTGATTGCATTAGCAAAATGAATGAACACGGCAGTTCGTTTAAAGGCTTTATAAGCGCAATATAGTAATAAGACTGAATATATAGCAACTAATTTCAAAGACAGCACGTTAAGTGCAGCACCATTTAGCCAGACGTGATCATTCGGGAGCGGGGGACAAATCATAATATCCTCAGAGGGGAAAAGGGGGTGTATTCAAAACAGATTTCATGGAGCATCAAATTTTTACTATCAATACCTCGCATAAAAGAACCAATTATTAACTTGACTTCAAGATCAACTTTGATTGAGATCAACTTTCATGATGGAATCCGAACCACCAACTTTCCATTGTAGGGGGAGTGTTTGTTGTATGGTATTTACTCTGGTATATCTGTATATTTGAATCACCGGAATCACATACATCAATCAGTACAGGAGAACTGGAATATTTAAAGAATAATGCCCCACATTATCTAGATATTGAAAAGAAAGTAAGTGAAAAGAATTAGTGTGAAATTAAACTATTTTAAGAGATATTAAGAATCTTCAGAAATAGCTGTTTAAAATTAACCAAAAAAACTGTATTTTTTATAGGTTTGTAAGATCTGATTTGAAATGAATATAACTCGACGGGTTGAAAGAGAAGGCTAATGTCGCCTGAAGGATTTCCCTTCAGTGAACATTGAATGACTCCATTTCATTTCACTTCACTTCAAATATAATAAAGATCTTTAAGAGATTTATGAAAGACCTAAAGAATAAAGTATGAGTAACCAGTCTTTCCTTTCTTTGATGTCACATTTTGTTATCGTTCCAGAAATTTTTGTAAATAATTTCAGAGTCACAAAACACCATGGTTCTCTATTTTAACATCGATGCCATATTGGTCATTGGTCAGTGTTCATTTTGCCATAGATTGGGGATTATTCATGTTGATGACAGACATTTCTACATTCATGGACAATGCGCTGCATTTTGAGATAAAGCAGGTAATGTAACAATCTAATTCAAATTAGATTACAATTTCGTTCTGTTTTGTTTTGTGATATTTCGCCCTCATTGTAATTTGACAGCTTTTTCATTAACTACAAAGGACGAACTTCTGTCCAATACCTTGCTATAGAACAGTGCTTCTTAACCCCAGTGAGCTCATTCCTCCGCGGAAGAGTTCTTTTAAATCGTTCCCAGCAACCTCATTATGAAGGGTCAAGACTAGACCGAAACGTTTGCATATATTCCAGTCTTTGATGGCTAATCTGAAATTTCCAGTCAGGAAGAGGACATCCCTTACCTTGCCCTGAGGTTTATTGTTGTCAAAGGTCAACCTTCAAAGTGTTTGCCTGTCTTTTTTTGTATTTCGCTTGTTAGCGCAATGAATCGTTAATTGTTATACTTTTATTCATTTTTAGAATGGTTTGCTGGCAGCTTTACCATATTTGTTTATGTCTGTGATGGTGGTTATAACGGGTCGGGTGGCGGACTGGCTGATAAACAGAAAAATTTTAACCACAACTCAAGCTAGGAAACTTCCTTTATGTGGAGGTGAATTTGGGCTATTAAAGATGAGCGTTAGAAGACTGATTTAAAGCATCTTATCGAAACTGTTGGAAAGCTCATATTGAGAAATTTACTGAATAGAAACAATGAACATTTTACAAGGATAGCTAGGTTCACAACTAAGGATCCTTTGGTATTAATCTTTCCCGGATAATCCATACCCATTTATGGTTTACTGGAATAATTGATGTCTTATTCAAGGTCATCGGATTTTACCACGCCGATTTAGATTAGAACCCACACCCATCATTTGTTCGACATAACCACGCATATGACGTCATGTAACCAAACGCTCTAACCGACTTAAAATGGTCCGCCATTCTATCTAAAGCGTTGCAAAGAAATCTAGCGATAAGCATAACGGGTCGCAGATTCCGAAGGAGCTTTGTCCTTCGAAACCACAAAAGCGAAAAAAAGGACCTCACTTTCCTGATACAAGACGATAGCAAGACTTGTAGCCTTAGCAACTGAAAACAAGGACACGAAACCTGTTACTACCTTAACTCCATACCCCTTGTTTGTATTTTCAGTTCCCTTATTGATGTGTATAATTATGATAACAGCGGGGATTTATAGTCAGTCGGCATTGATAACTGTTATATGCCTATCTGTAACGCTTATCTTGCAAAGTGCAACTTGGAGTGGTGTAATTGTGAATTTCTTGGACTTATCTCCGAACTATTCCACTGTTTTGGTTGCCATCTCAAACGCTTTGGCGTTTCTTGCCGGTGTCGTGAGCCCGGGTCTAACAGGTACACTGGTCAATCGCGTGAGTATTGATTATAGCAAATAAACGATTAGCTAAGTGGACTCACTAAAAGAGATGCGGGGTTAACAGACCCAATGCATACACAGCTTACACGCATTCGAAACTATTCCAAGCCTGTGTGTTCATCTTAAGGGAACACATTAGCGTAAATTTGCTTCATTGCAATGTATGGATCCAGTCATTCTGTAATTCTAGATAGGCTATATATTGAGTCATTTCGCATTATGCCTATTAACTGAAATAATGGAAGCATAAACTGTAAGTTCCTGTGATATAAATATAACGGTTAGAAAACAGTCCTTGAATCTCCTAATATGGCGACACCCGTACGGATTGTCAAACATGTATATCTGTCTTGGAAAATGAATCATTCAACAAAACTTTACAATTCCTTGTATGCCAGATTTTTATCGTAATTGTAATTAGCATTTCTAAATGCATGTTGATAAATTTATGTTTCAGGGCGGCAGAGAAGCATGGAGTATTGTGTTCTATATATGTTCGGGCTTATATCTGGTCTCATCTGCCCTGTATGGAATATTCGGATCAGGGAAAACACAATCATGGGATTCAGAAACAGATGCCGTCTGTGAAGAATGACAGTTTGGTTTTTGTGATTTCTGATGTTGTGGTCAGTGTTGAATAAGAAAGCTGACACATTTTTCATACGTCGTTATAGTGTCCAAAAAACCTGTTTTTTCAATCTTCATTTTTCTAATCATGGTTATTTTGAATATTTTGGAATCATTTTCGACACAACTTAGCTCCGTTGAGTTCGTTTTAACCACAAGTTGGGTCCGTTATTTCAAACAAATAAAGGGGCATAACCTAGTGTATCAATTACAGACAACAAAACAGAATTATTTCTCTTATAGATCTCCTATGCATTGTATTAGATGAAAGAGATTGATAGCAAACACCTTTCCGACTCTCAGAAACATATATAGACTGTGACTTTTCAATGCTTTTATGATGATTCTTGATATCGTCCTATTATTTCTTTATCTCTGTTTTATGCAGCTTTACGATTCCTTATTAATTCATACATTGTTTTGAACATTAAAAGAGACATTTGTATGTCTTAAATGAAAGTTATACCAACATTAAATCAAACTGGGAATGCTACTTAAAATTCTATTACTTGGAAACTAGGTGGGTATATACCTTTAATGAACTCATGGACACAGTGTAGCAGCTACTATTTTCTAGGGCTATAACAAGGCAATATATATTCAGAAACATACAATGTACTGACATAACTGGTTGAAATATAATTACTAATAACATTACACTTATTATCACACCCTGTGATATACCCGTTCACCTCTTTATTTCTTCCTTTTACCTTTCTTATCTACATCCATTGTAATTTTCAAGTTACGTCTTGCTAATTGAAATCATTCGAGTGATCGTAAAACTGTTGCAAGAAAGTAGAAAAGGCGATATGTTGAAAGCTTGAATGCAAACGACCCATGTAATTTGCTTGACTACGTATGGTTCACTGGCAAGTCCTGACCAACGACAAATTTCAGCTAGAAAAACAGCCTAGACTAATAGAAATGAAGAACAACAAATGAAAAAATGAGCTTCAATTGTAAAAACTACCAATGCCATTTTCTGGAGAAAACTTTCAGATAGGTATTGATTCACTTTGAAAAATCCTGAAAAGAACAATGACAAAGATAAACTACAAAATAAGCTTATCAAATTTGAAGAGATAAGTCAGGGGGTTTAAAAACTACCAATGTCATTCTCTTGACACAGTGTTCAGATGGATAATAATCTCTATGAAAAAAACTGAATGGAATAAATCCAAAGATCAGCTTTGAAAAATTATAGAAAAACTTCGAGAATATTGCTGAAATAATCATCAAAGCCATTCGGTTGTCAAAAAATTCAGAAAAATTGCGTCTAACTTGTCAGCTACCAAAGAAACCTGTGTTAAAATGGGTGCTTGACAAATCTGAGAGAAAAACAATGATTCACGTTAAAGATCCTGAACAATGGCAAATGTCAGCTACCAAAGGTCAACAGGGGCGATAACCTTTAGCGTACAGTAAGTTGTCTGATAAGCCGATGGGAGACTGGGGAAGAGAGACACTCGAACCTCGTTATGATAGGATTAATTACCCAGGACAGGTATCTGTTGTTATCGGTGTAATTATAGGTCCAGCTGAAATGATGTGCGGTTGAAATGAGTCAAATCTACCAATTCTGAAATTCTCGTATTTTATTGACCTGGATTTTTTAAAAGAATGACGATCGAGTGTTCAAATTTACAATTTAAAATCAGGCATGCCATAGGTCTGGAGTGTTTCTGGAGTTGTTATAAAGGACCCTGTCCACCAGCCTGATCCATGGCCAACCATGTAGTGTTGTTTGTTTGTTGGTGGATGGTGTCCGATGGTGTCCGCTTTGTCAACTTGCGGTTTTCCTTATAGTTTCGTCTGGACTAATGTAGATCTCTTACAACGATTAGCAATATTACAACCTCTATATATTGTCACCAGGTAGTTTAAACACTTGATGATGATGATGTGATGATGATGATGATCGTATTAAAGTGATTAATTCTAATATTGGCAAGGTTGTTGCCTCTCTGAACTTATCTTATAAAATACAGCAGTTTATATATGGAATTCATAATAAAAGGAAGAAAAATGTCTGTTTGTATTTGTATAACCGCAAAACGAAACCAGACATCCAAAACAACATATTGGCATATTTGCAGCTAATGAACTTTTCATATAAGGAAGTATTTTATAATGTAATGTGGTATCAGGTGTCTAGGTGTCTCACCATTAAATGCAATGGAATGTATTGCCTCGATAATATGTGTCAGAATGGTACCATTTTTCGTCAAAATAAATCTGAGTAAGAGTAGTTGTAACAACAATGTATAACTGAAATGACGAAGGCACTGGCCAAATTATAAGGGTGCCTTTGTATGCCTACACTCTCCTATTTGCATGTTAAGTGGAAAAATAAAATGGAATAAACTCATTTAAGTGAAATGTTGAAAAATATCACAGTCAGTTTGAAATTCAAAACATTTGGCAGAAGCGAACCAATCCCAGGACCTATTACATACTACACATAAACCTCTTACGTCACCTGTCACATGATTTATGACGTGTATATCATGGAGGTCAGATTTGAGTGAAATTTAATGCGATAAAACAATAGACGACTGTTATCAGGCAACATTATTTTAAATAAAAAACGAAACATTCCAAATTAACAGGTTGTCTGAACAGGACTTCAAACAGATTTTGACTGCAGCTGCATTCTGTCGTCAGGTGCATCGCTTTTGAAGTTGGGTTGAAATGTGTTTCTGCATATCAAGGTCGGAATTTTTTACAGCGAAAGCGATTAATCTGCATTTTCAGTTGTAAAATGGTCTGTTTTGTTGTCGAAAAGATGTTTCCATTCTATCGCCTTGGTATTTGGTATATTCTCGAGTGTACTTAAGTGTACAAAGCAATCATATTTGTGGTTACCAACTGTTTTAAGGTATATTAAAATTTCGTTTTGGTGGATTTACTGTCTGTCTTTTAGTAAATATGATAATATGTATCTTCTTAGACCTTAGAGTGTTTTTTTTTAAACAATTCCAAGTAAATCGTATCATCGAGGATACAGAAAATGACTATACTAGTTGCACCACCTCGGAAGACATTGTCACGCTTTTCTCTGTACCCGTTATCGCATCCGCAGTCATTGTCAAGCTTTCTATATATTTTAACGTTGCCTTTCGTCCATATTAATTATCAATTTAAATGCCAGTAGATTAAAAATCATATTAATTATGTACCTATACAACCTAAAGACATTTATAAAATATTTAGTAGAACTTTCTCACGACATTGAGATCACAATCCTGTGGAATTTCAGAACGAGCATGACACTCTGTAACTTGTCACGTGTGTTTACCTTGGTGTCCATTTATCATAAAACATTTATAAAATACAATGTATCATGCACACTTTTATACGTCATTGATATTATATCACACCACACATATCATGATAGGAGGAAAAACACAAAATCCGATACACTAATAATTGGGAAAATATACTTCGGATAGTGGTTGGTGCGGTGAAATTGTTGACTTAACCCTAACCTCGAAAATTATATTTTATATCATATCACCCACACCCCTTCACACTGACACATCTTCAAACTGAGTTGGTTCTTACAGCCTTGTAACCCTTTAAAAATTCCCAGTTTAGTTTAGGTGGAGGAGAGTCAATTCTAACTTAAATCGCCGACTGCAATCTGCTGCAGACTCAATACATGTTGCATATAGGACATAATACAAACAAGCATCAACGTCCTTGTCCAATTGTTGTTTGAGATGCATATCTTTACATGCGATTTGTTAATTAAATGTGTATTCCAGATTGGGTTTTACTCATTCATAGATAGAAAAATAAATATTTATTTCTATTTTCCACCGAAAGGTGGTGTTTTTTATATTAAAAGGGAGGTGTGACGTATATTGCAAAATGCCCGGAAGTGACAAATGTGTCAGTAATGAATATGTCAAATGAATCAAGTCATATCGAGGCTTGTAGTATATCCGATAACCTTTGACCTATCTCATTATCAGCTCTACTATATTCCTCACGGTGTACACGAACTATAAACAGGGCTCTACGGGGTTCTAATTACCAAACTATTAACAAAGTGGACTAGAATGAATCAACGCAATTGTTTTTACTTCAGCCGAATAATTGCTTTCAACCTGTTTGAGAAATGAGGCATGACAAGGTTTAATACTCTTGTGATACACGTGAAAAACACGTAAGTTTACAATCATGGAAGATTTAAAGTGACACAGCACGATAAAAGTCGCCATTACCATGAGTTAATGACCTATGTCGTTTTTATAGGCGAAACTTGACTTTCTTAAAAGCCAAACAAATTGTAATTTTGATGGGAAACAGCTTCTAGGTTTACTACAAGTTGGAATGTAGATAGTAAAATTCCTTCACTGATAAAATTTACATTAACATCTGTATTCAAATAGTTTTGTCAATTGTCTCTGACAAGGTGAAGCAGTAATTGCATTGTAAAGTCGAATAAAAAGTTGTTTTGTTTTTTGTATAAAGACTTTTCAGAATAAGTCTACCTTTAAAAATGAAAATGCTTCTAACATTTGGCCGAAATTGACAGTAATATACATTGTCAACTCGAATTAAAATTTACCTCTGAAACAAGGCTTCTTTAAGAATACGTTACCAATATTATGGGTTCATTTTAAAATAAAAATACTATTTTTACAATTTTGAAATTTGGCCGAAATTGACCAGCGAATGCAGTAATTGCATTTTTTACTTGAATAAAAGTTTTATTTTTGAAGGATAAGATGAAATTTAATTTTAAAAAAGGAAGTACTGTTTTAGATTTTACAATTTGCCCATATTATATCGGGTGTTGGTAAACTAATCTCTTTCAAAATTCTCACAGATAGACTTCAAAATGTCGTTGTCCATCCCTGAAAATATGAAAGTCATCCAATAAAACTTGTACAAGTACTTCCCCAAACAAATACAATATCGAGACAACTTACCTATTTCAACCTGTGTTCAATGTCCCCTCCATGCATTATTAGCAATTCTTCTGTGGATTACATCAGAGTTTTTTAAAAATTACATGTATTTTTCTGTACCAATACTTTCATAAATGAAATAACTATATTGAAACAGAAAAGTGCCAACATCGTGGGACACTAGGCCAGAAATTAACATTATGACATTTTAAAATACGTTATATCCCCAGGGAATGCATTACAAAATATAACACATTTAAAACTAACGAGAGAAAAATACAACAAATATGAGAAAAAAAAAAAAAATTTCCAAGAATATTTCAAAACTAGTTCGATGTGATTTTTGCCTTTGTGGATTTTCAAAAGATTAGAATAGATGAAAGCAATAAACAACTGTGACTAAATTACGATTAGAATTTTTTATCAAAAAATGGATTGATATATATCATTAATTACCTTCGTGCAGAAAAAGGATAACTATTTTTGATAGTAGAAAATAGTTAAATGCCGGAGATTTTGGGATTTCTCTTTTTACAAAAATAGTTTTAGACGACAAATACGTTCTTTTTACTCTTGGTTTTTAAAAAAATTATACGATAAGATATTTGCCATCATTTTCATTTACGACAGAAGATGAAGTTTTTCGCTGATCGTGTTTCAGTTGACATTTACTTACTTGCTACCCACATAATATCATAATATGATGATTCTTTTATAACTCAGGGCTGCCTTAGTATACTATTTTTAAATCATATACATTCATATAATGATAAGATTATCATATGTACACGTAAAACCTTTTTAAAATCTGAATAATTCAGTGTCACTCGACAAAGTTAAGAGGTGTCAATAATGAAAACGAATGGTGTTATTAAACAGTTATTAGGCTCAATATAAAAACAACGCCCTGTTATATTGACTCTGTCAGGTCTCAATCGATCTTGGTCAAAACTTAAGGTACCTTAGCATAGTCTAGAAACTACTCAAATCAGTTTTCAAACTTTATGTTGTATATTCGTAACACATTAAGCTTCTTTATGCTACTTCCCCAGTTCTCATTCAAATCTTGACCAGATTATTTTTCAGTTATCTGGAATTTACAAGAACTATAGAGGTTTTTCTTGCTGAGGCACATTTCGCCTTTTTTTGCACCATTTATTTTTGTAATCAGAGGTCGTCGGGTGGGAATTGGGGCCATCAGTGAGTGTACTGAAAATAGATATCATCCTTCAAATTCATTTTAAATTTGCGCATGAATATAAAAAATAAAATAGAGGGGTGACGTTTAATGCTTTGAATTTCAATCTGTGTTAGCCAGCATGCAACCTTAATTAAGATACAAAACGAATAATTTCAAAGTTTTTTTTTAAACATTTTTTACATAATCTGTCTCTGGCTATCGTTTCTATGCTTCTATATTTTTATTTACTTTATCTTATTTGACTGCAGGCAAGACAGGTGGGGTGATGACGTCACATCACTCTCAAGCCTCTGATTTGAAATTGAAAATGGACAAGAGGCGGCAGGTCTCGCTTCCTTAATCCCCAAAATCAAACAAGCATCATTTTAGTACTGGTCACAGTCATAGTAAATCAAATAAGATACTCCATTTTCATCAATATTTATTACGTGGTACACATAAACGTCATTAACCACAACAAATAGTGACGTAATATGTAAATAGTGACGACACTACTTATGTTGGCTATACATGAAGGTGCGAAACTGGTTTTGAGTTTTAATTAAATTATACAGGACAAGTAGTTAATTGTTTATCAGGGTTTCAGGTTACGATACAAGATCAGAAAGTTAAATACACAGTTTGATGATAAGATTATCTCTGCCACTGACTCTCACGTCTTCGTCCCTCAAGACCCTTCAGGCGGACACTTACGCCATGCTTGGTCCAAAACAGTGCAAATAACATTTCTTTAATAAACGCCATTGAATGTTTATGACTAATAAAAGAAAACGATATCTTTCATCATCTAGAATATGTAAGTCGTTCCTTGGCCCTTTTTTATAACTGAACATTAAAAAAAAAAAAAGAAGAACGAACTCCATCATTCAGGATTGTCTGAAATAGAAATGGTCTCGGAATTGAAAACAAACTTTGCCTTCCCCAAGAGGATGCAGGCAGTTGTAGTGTATTTAATTTTGGTAATATGAGAGAAAATGATTTCTAATGGCATCAGTCCAAATTGATGTAGTGAACCAAGTAGCATTTTATGAAAATCAATTGTTGTAAACAAATCGGAAGTAGAAGCTGGAAATAGTTAGCAAAGACCATATTTACACTTTACATGCAATAAAGCAACATGCCCCCATTATTGGATATACGCGCCTTTTCACCTTTAACAAATTACAGACTAATATGCGTGAGAATATTGAAATACAGCGTATGTTTTGACAAGAATACCAGAGTCACGACTGTTGACGCACCCGTAATGTCATTTCACCCAACTCAATATTTTTATACTAGCTGCTAATTGTGACAAATTTGTCATCACAAAATTTACCCTCAAACAATAGGGTTCAAATTTTATCTCAAAATAAAATGAATGACGTCATTTGACCAAATTTAAAAAAATTAACTATTGAATGAAATATTAATTTTTTTGTTTGAATTTCCAAAATAAAACTAGAATTGTTTAGAAAACTATAATAAAGTAGCAAAGTTCAGAAAAATATTAATTTAGAAAATAATTAAACGTAACGTTGTCGCCAAACATTAGGAGATAGTCTTATCCTAACAGGTGCCCGTCAGGGGATCAATTACTCCACTCTCTACTGTAAGTACGATAAGAACACGAATGTTTACCCTAATCATTAGTAGACTCACCCTGGACATCAAAATAATTTACCATAGAAGAGACAAGGTATCAGGTTACCTTAAAGAATTCCCAACCAATTGTTTTAATCGTGTTCTGATATATATTTATAAACTGTCGCCCATTAAGGAGAGTCAGTAATTAGAAAGTGGTTGCGGGGTGAGACAGGGAGCTGTTACTGGACCTTACCTATTCTGCTATTCTGTTAGTGAATATCGTCTACCTGTAGTCAGCTACTTGAAAGGTAAGTTAACAATTACAATGCCTTTTATCACTAAATTTTAGATTTTAATTTTTCAATTTTGAATTTAATTTTTTCTTTTAGTTTTAAACATTTTCAATTCATTTTGAAAATTTTTTACAAATATTTCTTGGTTAAACATATCAAATTTATGATTAATTAAAGATCAATTGTTTTTTTTCTGAAATTTTTAATTCAAACAAATTTATTAATTTCCCGAAACATGAATTCGTGGATTTTGAATCTTTGTCCATATTTTTTTCTGATAGTCGATTGATTGCGTGTGTTTTGCAAAAGTTGAGTGTAAATTCAATTTAATTTTTTACATTGAACTCGGAAATAGTAATGGATAATTATAGTCAAGTCAAATATAAATATAAAACGCTACTTTATGAAATTACATATTTTAAAAGAAACATTTCTCAACAATATTCGACCCAATCAAATGGGTTAAGCAGATGAAAGAAATTTGTGATTCCTTGAATTGTTAAAAACCATATTGAGAAATTTTAGGAACTTTTTCAGACTTTGATCGATCAATATTTCCAGTGATATTCGGGAGCCTATGATAAATAATAATACTAACTGAATGTGAGAATTGCAATTTCGACCAAAAATTCAGAGTTTTGGAAAATCTTCCACGCCCAATTTAAATTTTACCATCAATATTTTGATATCTAGTGATAATAATAAGAAACGCATATTAATATCCAGTATATTTTTTGAAAATTGAATATCTAAGCACTAATTATTTTTTGTAAATTGTCCGTCTAGCTCATCTTGTTCGAAAAACCAGCACTGCAGGCACCGTAACCTTACCACATCACCATGCATCAGCTCATATTAAATATTTCGTTAGTAGTTGAGTTATTGGTCACAATTCACAATGCAGAATTTTAAAATTACTGATGATAAGAGTTAATGACATAAAACATAAACATAAGATGTATCTTTACACTAGGATTTCAACAAGTTATATAGGCAGTGTCAAAATTAATTTTATATTTTTACAGTCAACATAGTACTTTCTCAAAATTAATAGGTTTGCTGTAAACTATCATAGGCGTAGAAGCTTCGAAATTATTTGGGAAGACCAAAATGTCCCAAAAATACAGTTTCTAGCTCCTTAATATTGTCCGGCCACTATCGATTATGACTACGGTTAAATCATCTTTTACAGTGTTACCTATGAGGGAATTATCCATATTCTTAATAAGTTTTTTTAGAATATGTTTTTAAAAAGCTGTGTTAATTACTTTCAGAAATGGCCGGAGTCATAGCAGTTCCGATACCACATTATGCCATACCACTGGATCTATCAGCAGCCTCTCGGCCTGTTCAACACTGGTCACCGTACATCCAGCCTTACAGTCCAACCTTCACCGTATATGATCAACCAGTTATGGCATACACATCTCCTGTTGAACGACCCACGTCTGAGGGAACTATCATAGATTTATCAGTCCAGCAAAAATTGGTTGATACACGGCAACCTAGATTTAGAGGTAAGATCTCATTTTTTGGGGCTTTGAAAACAAGTTGACAATTTCCATTGTATTGCTTGATCAAAATTTCAGTTCGATATCATAAACCGTTATTGTTACGCATTAGTAATAACGCATAAGCAAAATTCCAACTGAAAGACGTAAGGGAGTTTTTAATTTTTAGTCTAAAGGCTGCGATTACATGTTAACGCAAACTCAAGCACAAGCGTATACACAATTAAAAAAAACGGGCTAGAGAAAATCCTATCCCAATCCTTAGCCAATCCAATTTTCTGCTTACATGTGTAAGATCAAATTCAACACTCATAAGCGCAACGGATGGCTCAGTGAGCGATTATTATGCGTTTGCGGACGACTACAGACAGCTATATCCCATTTATGACATCATTACTGTAGTGGACTTTCCTCTCCCCCTTTGTTTATTGACCCAATACAGCTCGGATTCCTGAATACAATGACGGTTTTTTACGAGTTTGAGTTTGAGTTTGATTTACGTTTACGTACATATGTAATCGTAGCTTTAACGTTCTAAAATTTTAATGATATTATATTTATTATATTCATATCAGAAGTATTCAAAATTGATCTTGTTCAGAAGGATTCTATTTTTTTTTTTTTTCAAGTCTTCTGGATAATATTTTGTATTAATATTCTTTATAGGCGTATCAAAATCAAGGCAAAGACCAAAGAAAAGGTTTGATTTCGCCCATCTTGCCCAGTCAGTTCTTGCTGATATTGAAGACAAAAAACGAGAAAAAAGAGCACATGAAAACGAGGCTCGAGTTTATAGTCACATGATCACCAATCTACCAATCAGGTACGTTAACTTTCATATTTTACATTACGACAAAAACTACAAGGAAAACAAAATTGTCAAAATTTAGAATTTAAAAGTTACGCATGACGAAATTTGTATTACCTCTATACAAATCAATTGTATCCATTTATAAAAATAAAATAATGGCGTAATCATGATGTGAAAATCAAAACCTCCTGAATTTCCATTTTTCTCAAAAAAAATTTCCGAAATAAATATTTAAAACTTTCCCCTGTAAATTGGTGCGTACTGTCACTAGTATAAAACAAATGTTTTGTTTTCAGTTATACGACATTTAACCCTTGCTATCCAGTGTCAGAGCAATGCCCTGTTCCAATTCTTAAGAAAAACAGAAGATGTGGGTCGAGGTAAGACAATGATTTTATTTCATAAGTATCTGATGCTATTTATAAACATGTACATCACGATCACAACAGCCGAAATTGGTAACCTTCTAGATTCTAAAAGTATAAATTTGTTTGGAGCCAACTGAGATCCATGGTTGTGGTTGTTTTCCCTTTCTCAAATTAAGTGAACACAAAACAGAAAAATTGGACGCAAATATCCCTTAAATACAAATAATATTCATTTCAGTGTTCAATCCGCTCAATCTTTCCCTGCATGAGAATATCGAAAGAAGTTTTCAATATCTATGTAGACTATCAATAATGTTATTTATTCGACAGAATCAAGAAAGAATTTATCTGTAAATACTGTGGAAGACATTTTACCAAGTCATACAACCTACTGATACATGAACGAACACATACTGATGAAAGACCCTATTCCTGTGATGTTTGTAATAAAGCTTTTAGAAGACAAGATCATCTCAGAGATCATAAGTAAGTGACTCGATAAATGCTCGATTATTAGGAGTATAGGCGCCATCTAAGTATTCCCTGTGCCTTCATTTGAAGTATCTGTAAACATTTTCAAATTATGTCGGGCGTTCAGTTCGTCAACTTAAAAAGACAAGTCCCATTTTAATCACGAAAAGTGGCTTGTAACGTAACAATAATTCAGTTATGTTTTATATTATTTTCCTGGGCGATTTCATGAAATGAACAAGGATTTTAAGTTCAATTTTAATGTATGCTTGTTGTATTTCCAGATATATCCACTCAAAAGAAAAACCATTCAAATGTTTAGAATGTGGTAAAGGATTTTGTCAGTCTAGAACTTTGGCAGTTCACAAAGCCTTGCATTTACAGGTACGTTTATACCACTTTTCTTTTTTGGCGTTAACAGAATTCAATGTTTAGCTTTCGTGCGTCAGATTTGGTCGCAGAGTGACATCAAGGGTTTTGACTATTAATCATGTCTACAATCCTTTCAGTACCAAGATTTCTATGCCAATTATTATTAGTATTTTGTGTTTTGTTTCTAGGCATCAGCAACATCCGTTTCCAAGTCACTATCAAAACCACCAGTTTCCATAAAACAAGAGAAACATACTTCATCAGGGTATAAAAACATTTAAAGACTTTGGTTTATCCTAAATTTAGATAACTACATAGTGCTTATAATGAAAAAATTCAAACTTTATTTGAGCGACGTTTCGAGGTCCATAAGAATTTTTTTTATTATATCCAACATCTTTACTAAATGCCATTCAAAGATTACATAGTGCTTCTTAGTGGCGTTGACGCAGGGGATGATTGTGACTTAGGGTATAGGGGTTGTGTTCCATCTGTGTCCAGGCTTCCCACACTGCTACTTGAATCATTGCGGGAAGAAGAACCAGAAATCAGAAGTTATTCTGCGGCGAGAATCACTTACATTAAATTTGAAACTAACTTTTGTCTAATGTGCCTGAAATGAAACTTTAATTGCCAAGAGTAAACGTATCATGTAGCGTCGTATAATGTAAATTCTAGAAACTTTATGGAGGTTACATGGACTGGTAGAAAATATCTAACTACTTAGAGCAGTAAAGATGCAATGACACATTGCAGTAAAAATTGTACATTGAAGGGATTGCTTTAAGGATTCGAGGTTATCGAGTATGGTTACAGCTTCTGTTTGCAAAATTCCTATTCACTGTTTCTACAGTTCCAAGAACTGCGGTTGTAAACGTTCCCAGATTGTATTGTTAACAGTATTAAATACTTGATGTTCTCTTCGTGTATCGAATCAATACATGGTCCATTTCAATCGGTTGTGAATTTATACAATATCTACAATATTAAGTAAGGTATATTTGTTGTTTGTTTGTACGATATTGTTTATTGTTGTTTGTACGATATTGTCGATGTAGAAAGTGCTGTATTTATTATATCTTTTTAGAAACAATAAAACATTTAACTGTATGATGAAGTCTGTTTGTAAAAAACAAATACCCTCAGACCTTGAATCGTAGGCTTGCCCCTTTACGAATCTAAACCCCGATAATTATCCCTCAGTCTTCCCCAAGTTCCAGGGGCTTGGTGCAACCACCACTCCCAATATGAAATGTATAAAGCATTTTCATATAATATTCTTTTCTGAAACGTTTGACCCGTCTTCAATAATGTTTTCAACTCTTTCAAAGCTGTTTGGTGTTGCTTGCTTACTGATATATATGTATTTCTTTCCCCTTACATTGGGTTCAATCAGTGCGACTTAACCCGTCTGTTGGTTAAAGCAAGATTTAGATCTATATATATAACAAGTGGGGGATTAGTGGTACATCAACCATCTTGAATTTCCAAACAGTAATGGAAATCACCTTGACAGGTTAAGAGTCAGCAAACCCTTAAATCATACACTTATATTCTGTTATGATATACCTCGTAGCCCGATTCACAGCCGCATCGACAGAGTAGAAGATTGGTTCGTACGTCACACCTTAATGCTGTAGCTAATTCGAATTGTTCGCGTGGCATGCCCTGATGCCATGAACAAGATTTTGACGTCATGAAAAAAGCCTTTACGTTAGTATTATTGTTAACAATAGGTTTAGTTGTAGAAATCCAGAATTTGAATTTTGATTATAAAATTGACACAGACACAGAAAGCTCCAATAGAGATCAAATCAAGTCGATCTACTTACACAAGTGTCTATAAGTTGGTCAAGGTTGGCATTATAGGTCTACATTTGAAAGGCAGGTCATGCTTAATCTGTATGCCTATCTGGCTTTCTGACACCCTTATCGAGGAGCCAACATGTTTTACATTTCTCACATCATCTGTAGCATAAATATGGCACAGTAAGACCATACACTCTTGTACGTCTATACAAATTCCTCGGACTAACTTACCTATGGTGACTTCTCAGATCATCAGGTCTAAAACAGGAGCACTTTATTGACTTTTACTCTGAAGAGTTCAAAAACAAGAGAGATAATCGATAAGGGGCTTAACTTAGCACTTAATATGAAGAGAGTAAGAGTGTGGGAGTGGTTTATCTCACTTAAATCCACGCACTTAACTTGAAATTTACATTATTATGGTTCTTGATCAATTACTTACAAATACTAATCGCTTAAATACTCTAGAAGTGGGCGTGGTTTCAGATAAGGACCTGTACCTTATTAATGATAGAACGTTGGGTGGCCTTGGTGTCAAATATCAGTTAATATTGATCAATTAGATTATGAATAATCGACCAATTTCTCTTTTTCACTGGTAGCGCATAGAACGGTAAAAAATCGACAAGTGGTGCAATGTCATTGAGTGTGTTGTCTACAGGGGAATGCTGTAAGAATTGTCACATTTAATAATCTTTCGCATGTACAACTAAACTGAAAATGCAAATGTACTACCTTAACTTATACTAGAACTTAGTCCTGGAAAGTCACCTTTGCTAAACTATTGGTCAGTAGCAAGACCTGTTGGAAACATTATGCCTCTTATGTTTTATGGTATCTTTAGCGGACAGACCATAATTACCCCTGCCCATTGCTGTTGCTTTTCGCCATCAAGTGTACTTGAATCACCTCTAATCAACTACTTTCACGTAAAGTTATTAAAGGGCTAGAACAACCTGTTGGACTGGGGTTCGAGCCAGCCATAGGTTAAGAATTGTACCTTCAGATTGTTCAGTTCAACCCGGTATCCATCGTCAGTGATGCTGATATTTCTCAGTCTCATTTAGACCAAATTAGGAGCAGAAGAATAGGACGAAAACCTCCTTCCATAACATATATCATTATAACTGTGTTTCTAAAACAGATTCCATGTTGTCTCATGTCACAAGACGTGGTTAAGATAAAACAATAGACGACATTCCTACAGTTTTAATTGTCTCTTGTTTTTCTAAAGTTTGTCGACTCTTGTCTCTTGAAAACACATTCTTCAAGACACAGTTAAAACGAAATGATAAATAGTTTCTACATTCCTTTAACGAGGGTTATCTTTGTCATTAGTTTCAGAGAATCACTACCGTCAGGGGTGTGGACTACCCTACACGTATGATACTGCATATTAGGAGCGTGTATATTAGGAGTGTCATCTAAGGTGAAACAATACCAGAATAAAACATTAAACACATTCTTTGCATAATTTTCTGAAATTGTAATTTTCTTGTCGTTTTATTTTCGACACGCATTTACGCTATTAACTGGTAGTAAATATGTTGTATATTGAGTTGAAAAAAAAACTGCTTGATATGGTTATATCTATTACTATGTATATATGCCTTTATCGCTACTTTTAACAATTGTTGCCAATATACCTCTAATCTAACCACTTTGAGCTATTAGCTATACCATGTTCAACCAGAGTTAGCACGATTTCTGTCACGGAAGATTCTTGATTTGCAGACACCTGCAATCCGAATTGATAGCATCGCTGACCAAAAACTAGGTCTATCAAGCATGAGATGACCAATATAGATTACCATTACTTTGACAAGTGGGTGAAGTTCACCTCTATCTTGGGTGGTCTGTTGTTACCTCAGTAAGTCAGAAGGACAATTGATGGAGGTAAATGGCCAGGGGTTATCGCTATCAAAGTCTTCCAGGTTACCGTACAGAATCACTGTATTGTATTTCAACAAGATGTAAAGGAATACTTTTAAACATCAAACGAAACATTGTTTATGTTATGAATATTATTTCATAATTATAATTTATGTAATATCATGGTATATCATGCATCAACAGGGGAAATTAAGGAGTGGTCCTTTTTTAGATGATATCCATTTATTTATATATTTAACTTATCAGGGTATACAAGGCGTAAAAACTTACCAGATTTTATTTTTTTCATTGAACACAAATTTATACGTATTGCTGAAGTCATTTTAGATTAACGTCAATAGTCAATTTTCAATAGTTGCATGATTTTGTTCTTACCTCTTGCAACGTCTTGAGCTGGACCTTGATCGTGGATCATGGCATATCAAAGACCAATATATATGATCTTACAACTCGGAGATCCGTTCATCATTGAAGGTCATATCAAAATAATCTGCAGGCATTATTCGTTGATGCAAACTGGAAAACGTCACTCTCATCGTGTAAAATTTCATGCATCAATTCTGTATGATGGGAAAGTTCTTTAAAAATGGTGTCGTTTATTACTGTGTTCATAATCGAGTTATTTCCCTTTCTTTATGGCAGTCTGTATAATGATTGGAGTAAGCACTAACTTTACCCCCTTCCCCTTGCCCTCCTTTTTGAACACTTTTATCTTTATACAAAACATTTCTAAGGCAATAATTTCAACTTTTCAACTAAAAAATGTCGCTTTATTCATCTATTTAATAAAAGCTGAGAATCCATGTCAGGATTTGAACTGACATGAACTCGCATATAATATTAATAACAGCTTTATTGTAAATATTACGCCATATATGGTCAAAGCAATGATAAACAACACAATACAAATAATAATTGAACAAAGACTAAACACAGTTTATACATAACAAGAAACGGTATTCTGTAGTGACTAACGTATAATTTGAATTAATTATTTTCATTATTTATTGGTACTATTTGTTGGGTTTTGAACAAAAATGACCCAATATTTTGTAGTATTTTATTATCATTGTTAGTTATTGTACATTTAAATTGAGCACTCATCCTGAATAAAGTTAAAGCTTCCCTGTGATTACAGTTATTTTTTCTGTTATATACGGTGGTTCGTATACAATTTTGAATTAAAAAACTAGAATATAATTATACAAGGGGAAACAACTATAACAAACTGATGAATATTAAAATATGACCACTAGCACTATTTGTTTTTTTCTCTATTTGATGATAATGACAATTTAAGAAACTGGGTATAATAGAGCAAAGATATACGTGTATTTTTTCTGTTCATTATTACTAACTAACTAAAGATAAACTGAATCGACCCGGATGTGCTCAAATAACCTGTCACGACTATAATATAAAACCCAGAGATAGTGTTCTGTTAATAATAATAATAACATTGTTTATAAGACATATAGAAGTAGGAAGATTACAATAAAACATTAAGATATATGGATATATACTACTTCTGCATTTATTACATACTACGTTACCTGTATGTGTTCCGAAACGTATAGTATGTAATAAATACAGAAGTAGTATATCCATATATCTTAGTGTTTTATACTAATAATAATGTGTGTTAATATTTAGCCAAAAGACGAAGGAAAGGAAATATCTGGAATTATGTCAGATTGCTAAATATATATTATATTATCTGAATCAAAAATAAATTAATCAACATAAATATAAATAGTTAATAAATAATCTATCTATAAAGTGAAGTACTAATATTCAAATTATAAAAAAGCGTCTGCAAAATAAAATTCGAAATGAAATTAAATCTATTTGTAAGAAATTATGCATTTTTTACTTATGTCAGTTTTGAATTTTTTCTCTAAATCGAGTTATTTCCCCTTACATATTCAGTTTTCTCCAAAGTCTATGAGTCGGTGTGAAATGAAAAGTGGAAAATCGTTTTTAAAATACAGATTGTTGATCCAAATGATGTCCGTACAGAATAAGATGCATTTTTTAGGCCACAGATGGATTTCCTTATTTTTTTAGTGTCAAATAAAGCAAACTATTTGATTAATTGAATTATCATGTATTCTTAATCATATCATTATGTTCTTATTGCATATAATTAAGATTTTTAACCAATCACAAATGTCCATGTATGTACACTCTGGCTAAACAAAAAAAAAGCTTTTTGACCTTTCTTGATCGGTCACTGTTGGTTATTCTTTTCGAATTTAGTTTATTATGAATTAATTATGGACACTGGTATTTTCCAAGTCATTAGAACACATCTACTTTCTATTCATATAAATATTATAATCATAAATACAAATAAGGGAGCACATTTGTAATTGCGTTGAGCAATCTTTATTTCGAAGTTGAGCTCAACTCCGAACGGAAATAATGTCGTCTGGGTCTGGTTGCAAAGAATTTTAAGCACGGTTAGGATCATTAAAAAATATCACAAAAATATGGCGAATTAGAAGGCAAAATAATATAACAATTCGTTAAACTTTCTTCTGCCTTCGTTTCTCTAACAGTTGATCAAGATAACAGAGGAACGGTTGATAATTTCCACCGCCGTGAATATGATGATGATAATGCTTTCTGGGACCACCCATCAGATGGAATGGCACTATTTTATCCCAGCCAAATGGCAAGTCATAGCCGAGGTGATTGTCCACTAGTAAAAATATAAACACTGGTACAAACAGGAGTCTGGTAAGAGGATGGCTGTTGAGTATTTTTAAGGCAAAGTTCGCTGAGAGAATTAGGATAATACGCTCACTGACGCTCAGTTGGTTAGTAATATGCGCGTGCATTTTGTCGTGGTGGTGATGCACGGCATGTAAATTCTTATATAACCAATTGTTCTTATGAATGGCGAAATGGAAGAAGAAGAACAATGCATCATATATTAGGATACTGCCGAATAAATCAAACACTAGAAAGAACAATGTTGGTGGATCCTCTGGTAAAGCTCTGGTGGTCTGAATCCACGATTGACGTTTCTCGACCCAAATTGTCGGCTCAACACCAGCATACTTCTTCACCATGAACGTATCCATTAACATGAGGGGACTAAGGTATATCACAGCTTGACCAACCAATTCCATTATGGTCTGATGAACGTACGTTACGGACGGATCTATCTTATACTTATCCAAGGGTTCGATATAATGAATCCCGAACGGATACACAGGGATCACAATTGCATAACAAAGAGTCGCCCACCAGCTTTCAAAATACACAGAATTAAACACAGACGATTCTAGTAAAAATGACCAACTTTCGTTGATGATAGTTTGTAAATATTCTCTAAAAATATAACCCAGTAAAAACACGAGGACTATAATAGCACGAATAAATAATACTATATTAGGCGTTGGTATATTTCGATTGTTCTGTTTGGATGCCAGATCCTTCATCGTGATATTGGGAATAGGCCCAGCTGTATCGTCTGCTATTTCTACTTCTTTTGGCGCCATCTGCAACATAAAACGTAAGGTGTTTTATATTGATTGTCATGATTATAATAATGAGTTTTATGTATGTAGTGAACAAATTAGTCCGTTACTAACAATATACTTGTAATTAGTGAACTATCAATGTCTCTATGACAACGCTATCCTCACATAATCAGGCTATTCTTCATGGAAAGCAAGAATTAGAATTTCATCAGCAACATTCAAATTAAAAAAAAATCTGACATTTGATTGTTTCTTACACCAGCAAACTTAAAAATATTTCTGGCCGTGATTCTTAAGTATTGAATCCAAATCTTTGATATACTTGGTAAAATATTGTACAGCAAGGCATTGTTATCTCTGGTGCTCAATATATGGTGTAGAAAATCCTCACTACTGATAGCTAGGGTTACACTAATTTACATTTAAAACACTAGCCCATAAATAGACTGATTACTGATGACTCGACGAGAATGTCTACAAGCTCCCAAATAAGCAGTAGTTTACATGTCAAACTCCAGCCGAATTTCAAACACTAGCCCACATTTAGAATACTAGCTTACCTGTGAAACACTAACAAATCTAAAACACTTGGTCATAAATAGCCTGTTGAACGAGATTGTCTACGAGCTCAATAATAAGCACTACAGCATAAACTTAAATCTCAAACACTAGCTTACCTTTCAAACACTAGCTTACCTTCCAAACACTAGTTTACCTTTCAAACACTAGCTTACCATTCAAACACTAGCTTAAATAACCGGCACTAGCTTGTGAAAGATAACTCACATTTGAAGTACTTGGTCATATATTGCCTGTCGGACGAGATTATCTACGAGCTCCAAAATATGCACTGAAACACTAGCTTACCTTTCAAACACTACAATAGTTACAATAAATGCACCTTATAGCTTTTCTATTGCTCTGTGACTTAGGCGTTGCTAGTACCAGCAATCAGAACAAAAGATACCACAAAAACACAAGAGTATCTATTGCTCCGTGACCTATGTCAGTGCTTTCAGTGAGACTCGTTTCAAGATACCTTAATACTAAATTTGCCTGTGCAGAAAGCAGAGCAACAGAGCAATGCATAAGTATATCTATTGCTCTGTGACCATGTAACTACTTTCATTGAGACTCGTTTCAACGTTCCTTAATACTAACTTATATTCCCAACACTAAATTACCTTTAACTAGCAGACATGTCTCACTGTGGCATACGTTATCATAATATTATCACATTTATATGTCAATGAGAGGCCTATACTAGAATGACAAACAGAATGACTTTTATTGAATGGCAACCATAGTAACCATTGTAAACAATAAGTAGAACATTTCAAGTTGTATACGGATCAATGAATATAAAAAGCCAACATGATTAGACAGTTTTTCTCACCAGTCATAGGCTCATATCAAGCTTATTGGTAATGCATATAAATTTCTATTGAATTGTGTACCTTGTATTGACTCACTTTGCATATTAAAGGTGAAATATAACCTTGAAAATAACCTCCGAATAATAATAACACACGATATGGTAATGGTGTACATGTATAATACTATAGTCATATTATATAGGATTATATAATACTTCAATAAAGTAACGAGGTGGATGAGGGAGTGTTCAATTGGTTTCTCGCTGTCTTCATAAACTTTGAGGGATATGTATTCAACAGTATTCAAATGGGGACAGAGGGGGCATCCCTCGCAGCCCCGAAAGCAAGTTTTTCGTGCAAAAATCTCATAACTAGGTTAAAGATTCGGGCAATCTCAGATATCTCGCCCCCTCTCGGACGTAAACCTGGTTCCGCCACTGACAATGGGTTGGTACTTATGGGGTCTTAAAGAGGATTCAATTGCGACTGGGGTTAATATCTTTGTGTGTCTCTTTTTGCCAGTCTTAGACAGCGAAATGCACCACTTCCGCCCTTAGTGAGCGCTAAACAATAAATGTATAAAGAGGGCACATTAAAAATATGCAATTAACCACTCCATAATTCTTTCATTTGACTTTCTAGCCCAACAAATCTAGCTCTATCCGTTCCTCGAACGTGATATACGGATGGGATATCAGCAGGTTTTGGGCCAGACATAAAATGTCACTTATTATATTATTTTTGAGAATGTTCACTATGTTAAAACCCAAACTTCGCATAAATTTTGATATCTTCGAAACTGTATGATGTTAGATAATATAGAATTAGATATTTGAAATGGTATTTGTTATATGCGTCACGTCGTATAATTATAGTAACCTTCCGCATTCCAAGACATGTCCACTTCAATACAATTATATTGGACTCATCAATTTGATTACAAATATTTAAACTAATACTGACCTCAGGTGAACCTATATAGCGTGTTCCCTCTGGATGTTCCCCCATGCGTAGAAGTTTCAATTATGTTGAACACAGCATGAATTTCACTCAAAATACTATCTTCGTTCGTTACACATCACTGATTAGGCCTAAACACGGAAAACATGGCTGATTACACAAATATGTAGTGCAAAGTGTGTCATGTAACGAAGACATTTGAGCTATATCAAAGTCAATTATTCGACATTTATTAAGTCACAGTGTGAAATAATTTCAGGTCGATATAAACTATTTTTTTTAAGATATACACATAATTTAAACGTATCCATTGAATTTCATTTGAGATTGGGGGAGATTGCACTTGTAACCCTAGAAAAGTGGTTTGCACCTCAAATTGTACCGCTACTTTATTTTCAACAAATCTAAATGTCTACCATTTTTTCTTCAAAATATATGTCTCAAATTTTCTTGAGTGAACGCCTTATGAGAGGCGTGCGACTATCACACCACCACAGTGTAGCCAAAATTTGAATTCAACCTCACCAGTTGTCACCCGAGTGAGTCATTCTGCATCCTATTTGTATCCCCAGTCTCGGAAGGCTAGCACCGCCACTGGGAGGTTATAGCAAAATTAAAACGAAAACTATTCTTCTTATGCGATACAGTCAGACTGTTGGATTGATAGTGTCAACGCCCATATTCATTGCTTTTTAACACGATTTTTTGTGGTTTGTAGCTTGAATTATTAAAGAAGAGTTATCCACCTTTAAAAGTATTTCTTAATGTAGGTATACTATAAATGGTTGAGTTTTTATGTGCCCCCATATAAAAGAATCGTTTCCATTGCCTGCCGGCATTTTTGTTTGTGAGGTAAACGTTGAAGCTATAATTTGATTTTGATGAAACTTCGTCAGTAAATGTGAAGAGAAGAGATCATGACCGAGTTCGATGTTTCGATGAACAGTTATTGAGTTAGTGTCATGATTTCGTTAAAGCGCATCAAAATCAGCTTGTTAGTTGGATAAAGGTTAGATTGAATGGTTGTTATGAAAGTTTAGTTCGGGATTCACGATGGTTTGATGAATAGTTTTGGAGTTATTTCCCTTTTCCTAGTCATCAACATTTCTTACAGGGACAGGTGCACCATTCTCATCGACCAATCATACTTTAGTCTTAGAAACGGGAATTTTCGACCAATCATACTTACGTCTTAGAAACGGGAATTTTTTTCGGCTAAGTCAATCAGTAATAGTGTTCACAGCTCACCGTCGAAATGTGAGCCTTCAAATCCACGTGTATCCAGAATTATCTGCGTTTGAATGTTCAAATGACGAATCGTCAGTTTAAAATACTCTGTGCTCTATAGGAAAGGAATTATATAGAAATAGTGAGTAAATTTCCTAGTTTGAAGTATTTTGAAAGGAATTATGCGATTTTCGTACTTTTCAAATAATACCAAGACGACTCTTCCTTGCTAGACACAGTAATGATACTGGTTAATCCAAATGTTACGAACATGCATTAGAAATTCTGGGCCCACCAGCTTATAGTGAAAGGAGACATGTTGAAGTTTTATATGAATATATTTTGTTAGTATTTTCTAACATGCAATCAAATGACTTTATGGACTTGTATTAAAAGAAATTCTGAGCCACCATATGATATATGATACGAGTATGGTATGATATTTTATATAAATATTTTCTAAGTATTTGTATACGTTATATTGAGCTAACAAACGCAAGAAACACTAGACCGTCTTAGTCTAGTAGAGGAGAAATGGGATTAAAGAATGATAATATGATTATTTTATGTTAATGTTATGAGTAATAAAATACAGTAAGTAATATAAACAACATTGGATGAGTCAGATATTTACATAAAAATATAACAATTTAAAACACTGTATAACTTAAGCTCTATTCACAACATCTCCCATTCAACAGGTTTTCAAATAGGAACACTGATCACTTTGCATCACTATATGTATTGGAGACACTGATAGCATCAATTTGCACCATTCCAATCAAACGTCTGTTGTTTCTGCAATTCCACTAAAACTAAGTGTTGGCGATGATGACGTCACTAATCGCGAAATATGCTTGTATCAGATAAAGCCCTTCTTAGTGATGTCATCAAACACTTAGTTTATGTGAAATTCTAAAAACCACAGACATCCGATTGAAAATTG
>NW_008706746.1:7535356-7536158 GCF_000327385.1 Lottia gigantea
CCTCGCATAGATATATTACGACAGACAATCCCTGTAGATATATTTCTTACTTACAGCATAAGAATAATGATTAAAGTCCTCAACATTAAACCATTTAAATTGAATTTCATGATTCCAAAGATATATCTAAAAAGTATTAGTTATTAAGACGTGGGCACTATGTCGTATCGACGAAATATACAAGTCCCCATAGGTACATAACTTACTTACAACATAAGTTTATTGATCACTCTCCATAGCTAACGAGATAGTAATAATCCACAAAGTTCCATTACTAACTGGCAATTTAATGTTTCAAGATCTAAATATTCTTTTCATTTGTAATTTATGATCCCAAAGAAGTAATTGTAAGAATGAAATAAGCTTGAAAGACTGTATTTAAATAGTCATTAAGTCCCAATGTTCCATCGTAAACTGATAACTCAAGCAATTTCAAAATTAATGTCATTTTATACGTTAAAATCTCAAACGGACTTCGAAAAGAAAAACTCTGGCAAAAAAAAAACGAGCAACGTCATTATCCGAGAACAGCGCTAAAAGGCTACACCTTTTATTACCAACTAACGTGTATAGCCTGTAGTACACCGCGTCAATACGAAGGGTATCTTTACCAACAGGATCAACCCTGGAGCTTCTGCATAAGTGATGTTTAATACCGAATATCTTTCCGTATGTAATATGTAATTAAAGGGGGATCTAGATCGTTTAAACTGAGGCAAGACTATATCAATAGGTATTTCAGTGTCTCCTGTACCCCTATACCATCATATTATTATAGTTTGTGCAGTCTTATTTCAATGCT
>NW_008706746.1:7588083-7588733 GCF_000327385.1 Lottia gigantea
ATATTGAAGATATTCTCCAACTTTGATATTTTGGAGATATTCTCCAACTTTGATCGTGGGGATTTTCTCTAACTTCAATAGTGGAAATATTCTCCAACTTTGATATTTTGGAGATATTCTCCAACTTTGATCGTGGGGATTTTCTCTAACTTCAATAGTGGAAATATTCTCCAACTTTGATATTTTGGAGATATTCTCCAACTTTGATCGTGGGGATTTTCTCTAACTTCAATAGTGGAAATATTCTCCAACTTTGATATTTTGGAGATATTCTCCAACTTTGATCGTGGGGATTTTCTCTAACTTCAATAGTGGAAATATTCTCCAACTTTGATATTTTGGAGATATTCTCCAACTTTGATCGTGGGGATTTTCTCTAACTTCAATAGTGGAAATATTCTCCAACTTTGATATTTTGGAGATATTCTCCAACTTTGATCGTGGGGATTTTCTCTAACTTCAATAGTGGAAATATTCTCCAACTGTGTTATTTAAGGAATCCTCTTGAAGGATCTTGTATTAAACCTTAATTTATTCACAGTCTTATATTTTTCTCCTCAATTAAATTATTTCTCCAACTTCAATATTGGAGATTATTTACTTATTTTGTCAGAAAAGTCGATCTGCTTGGAGAACTCATTTTCGTCTGA
>NW_008706746.1:7603364-7604162 GCF_000327385.1 Lottia gigantea
ATCCTTTGACAATCCAATGACAACCATCAATCGACACTGAGCGACACAGAACAAATGAAGTCTCACGCGCAACAGTTGGGGCCAAATCACTACCCTAACCACAATGATTATAAAAACTTACTGAGTCTCCTGTTACACCATAACTATATATTATTAGTCAGAGAAAGTCCCATTTTGTCAAGCAGGTACGAATTACACAGTAAAATATATCCATTTTCATAATTCTGATTATAATACCATTTTCTCACGAGTTTTTACATCCCGTCTTCTTCTGCCTGCCAGACACAAACCAACGTCTGCCGAAATAATATATCACGTGATCAATATATATCTAGCATTATCTATATACACGTAGTATATCGACTGGCCGGGCTGCTGGACACTTTTAGTAATTCTATACCCCCGCTATATTGGCCGAGTCTCTTAAACTAAACAGCTGGACAGCAGTCTATTCAAAATTATAGGTCATTCCTGAAAACAATGTTCTATCGGATAACAAGACAAAGTATTTTCAAGCGATATGGATTTTGTCTTGCAACATAACCTTTGGTAGAAAAATTTTAATTTGTCTCACGACCTTTTGGAGTGTATAGTTTAAAAGACCAGCAAGCAATTGTCGGTCATCATTATATCATTAAAGTGACTACCGAATACGAGGATATGAATGAATTTTAATTTCATAATTATCAATATCATATCATCCAATTAGATTACTGCATTTCCTAAAATATTGCTGTATCTTAGTTACAATTTTGTAATGCATGCCTCTGCTATTTGAATATCTGAATCCAGAGCTCG